>NC_092204.1:21093029-21143551 GCF_043381705.1 Parasteatoda tepidariorum
TATATATATATATACCCGCACCCGAAAAATGCATATACTATATATATTTTTCGGGTGCGTGCGAACCCTGTTATCAATTTTTGCTTATTTTTATAAATTTAATGAAACACCAATACTTTTTGAAAAGCTTTTCATGGAGCTTTTCGAATTTTGAAAAATAAGGTCTCAAGCACTTCTTATTTTGGAAAAATAACAATGGATTTTTTTTTATTTTTTTTTTTATTTTTTTTTTTTTATTTTNTTTTTTTTTTTGCGTTTTGAAACTTGCGCTATTTCCTCCCAATTTAGTAAAACTAGAAATGATCAAAACCTAGCCCTAACAGTCACAAATACAAATAATTATTACTAACTCACCATATTTATATACAAAAAAAAGCTTCGTCTTCTAGTGATGTTCGCTGTGCTCTGTTGTTGTTTTAGGGAATATAATTTTTGGATCGCAATTGATTATTATTTTTTTTAAATAAAATAAACAAGTTTTGCTTTTTGTTTCAATTTTAGTGCTGTGGGGGAACTCTAAGCACAGAGGGTGGGACAAAGGCACGTTATCACCTCCTACATCAGGAAGCCTCCACACGGGATTTATTAGTAGTCTGCGCAGAGTATTTAAATAGAGAACCAGTTGTGTGCATGAACCCATTTTAAAAGTAGTACCTGAGAGAAATTTATCAAGCATATTTGAAAACTGAATCTGTAGTGGTTGACAAGTAGATAAGACAAACCAATAATATTTATAAATTAAACAAATGTTTAGACATATATTTGCTACCTCTTTCTAATTTTTATTAGATTTTCTATTAAATGACTCTTTCCTTAAACTGGCATATATTCATAGTGGTCAGATCGGACTACCTATAATAAAACTGTGTGGAGGCTTAGACGTTGCATTGCCGTGATGAAAGAGTTAACTCATCCATGCAAATTTCTCACCTTCTACTTCATATACCTTCTACTTTTCCTCGTATAATCTGCGCGACTTTGATCATCGCTCTTAACTACAATTTTAATTCGCTTCATTAAATGTCTTGTCACGTAGTATTAAGCTGTTATAAGAATAGAATCGCTAACATCTGTTTACTTTGTTAATAATCATGGTAACTATTTGCTTCTAGGTAATCATTGGATGTTCAGGAGGCAGCTATGTCGATCATCTGCCAGACATTTGTGCAGAATGCTTGGCGTAGTGACCTCTGCTCCAATTGCTTTAAGTCTTTAGAGGATCATTCGGAGTCTACGGGGATAAGAAGTGATAAGATGTCCACTCAGAGATATGTGCCTCAAGCTCCCTCTTTATACCAGGTAAAACATTTTTATCGTGTTAATTTTTTTTAAACAAATTCTTATTACATTAATTGATAAGTAATATAGTTACGGCTGAACCGTTTCTTTTCAATTCTTATGAAAAGAAATCTAAAGCACTCCGAATCAGTACAACTTAAATATCCCGCTTTATAGACATAGCGTTTTATCTTAATTCTGATTGCATTAATTGATAAGCAATTTAATTACAACTAAACATTTTCTTTTTAATTCTTGAGAAAAGAAATATGTAAAGCATTCTGAATCAGTACAACTTGTATAAGCTGTTTTGTAGATGAAACGTTTTTTATCTGGTTACTCAATCCTGATTACATTTGTTGATATGCAATTTAATTACGGTTGAACCACTTCTTTTCAGCTCCTAAGAAAAGAAATACAAAGCATTCTGAATCAGTGCAACTTGTTTCAGCCGTTTTGTAGATGAAACATTTCGTCTGATTACTCAGTCCTGATTACATTAATTGATTTGCAATTTAATTACTGTTGAACCATTTATTTTCAGTTCCTAAGAAAAGAAATATAAAGCATTTTGAATCTGCACAACTTGTATAAGGAGTTTTGTTGATGAAACCTGATGACTCAATCCTGATAACATTAATTGATATGCAATTTAATTACGGTTCAACTGTTTCTTTTCAGTTCCTAAGAAAAGAAATATAAAGTATTTTGAATCTGTTCAACTTGTATAAGGAGTTTTGTAGATGAAACGTTTTAACTGATTATTCAATCCTGATTAATTTAATTGATATGCAATTTAATTGTGGTTAAACCATTTCTTTTCAGCCCCTAAGAAAAGAAATATAAAGCATTCTCTATCAGTACAACTTGAATATGCTGCTCTACAGACCAATTTATAATCCGTATGAAACCCAAATGATAAAATTTGCGCAAGAATTGAATTTTGCACCATTTGTGGTACATTGCCAAAAAGTAGATAGAATAACAGCTGATAGTTCTGGGTTATTAAAAATGAACACGAAAGAATTGCGCGTTTACATTGTTGAATATGTTTTTGAACATTGTTGTGCTGCTTCCTTGTCTTATAATGCCGTCGCGTTCTGGTTATCAGAATTCCAGATCATTTTATTTAACGTCATGGGATTTTTTTCCCTAATGAATAAATGAGGCATCAACTTAATTGAGCTACATTTATGCAAAATGGTTAATGGAAATTTCAACATAAAAGTGCATATGTGGTGTGGCAATGCCCCTCCTCCACCAGTTGCCTGTTATGTTGCTCAATATTTAATCTTATATTGCATACTTTATGAATCTGTGAATAGTTCAGAATCATTCATTTGAAACACGTGTTTTCTTTTAAAATTACTTCTTACGTTAATTTCGAAACATCCTATCGAAAAAGGCTGTGAATTTACGTTTAAAACAATTGGAATTTTCTTCTCTTAATTAACACTCTACTTTTACTACCTATATGACTTCATTTCAAAATGCTTATTTTCAAATTATTAACTGTCACCGAAGACATTATTGTCTATGTACTTCAGACTGAAAATTGAAAAATTAAAAATCTTAGTGAATATATAATTAATAATTATAGAATATTAATATATAATAGATGTACAAAACAAGTGGTGTAACAACTTGTGGATCAATATATCAAAAGTAAAGTTTATGTTAAACATAAATACTTCTTTAACATGTGTGAAAAGAATTTTTTTTAAAATTTCTTCAAGCATATATAAATTGAACGTTTTAAGGATAAATTACTGTAGAGTTTATAGGGTTCCCACGACCTGGAAAAAATAAATGAGTGGTAGCTAAGATTTTTCAAACCTACTCTAAAAATGCCTATTCTAATAATCTTTCATTTGTGAATTACGAAATTATTTCCGAATAATTTTTTGTACCCATATATATTTCTTTTAAATTGAATTTTTATTGATACCTTAAACCATCTAGATACATCTCGGTATTGCGACCACTTTAAAAAACATTCAACTGCGAAGGAACTCTTGGTCAGTAGTCTTACACTACCGTACTCATTTGCATCATTGATACTTATGTAGTGATAAAAAGTGGTACATGTATGTTCAATGGCGGGGGGAAAAAGGATAAGTTTTAAAGAATATAGTGGTAAGCTGATATGATGCGGCGTAACTATCACAATTATTAAACATCAGTCAACTATTATATAAGACATGCTAACTCAAATCAATCTTGGTCTATCTTTTGATAGATGATAATGGTTAACATTGTCGAATGCTCATTCCCCCTAATGACGTCAGCAGTGGCGTATCTACCACAATTATTAAACATCACTTCACTGTTATATACGACATGCTAACTCGATTCAATCTTGGGCTGCCTTTTGATAGATAAAGGTCAACATTATCGAATGCTCATTCCCCCTCCCAAGGACGTCAGCATTGACGTAACTACCACAATTATTAAACATCAATTTATTATTATTTAAGACATGCTAACTCAATTCAATCTTGGTCTATCTTTTGATAGATGATAATGGTTAACATTGTCGAATGCTCATTCCCCCCAATGACGTCAGCATTGGCGTAACTACCACAATTATTAAACATCACTTTACTATTATATAAGACATGCTAACTCAATTCATTCTTGGGCTACCTTTTGATAGATAATACAATACTTAATAATTTTGATAGATAAACCTAAATTTTATACTCTCCAACGTTTCAGAGTCGAGGTATCTCAACGAGTTTGAAGTGGCGTCTGAATGAACCACTGTATGACAGAGTGGCGAAAAGAGACTTCGCATCGCAGACACCTCCCAAGACTCAGCAGATAGAAAAACAGAACGAAAAATCGGAAGGAAAGGGTATTCTTATCAAAGACTCTGATCGAAAACTTAGAAGGTAAGAAAATCTTGGAACTACAATCGAAGCACTCTGAATAAAAAAGACAGATCAAGGCAGAAACTGCATTTTCTTAGAATTAAACTACTTTGCCATTTAAGAGCAAAATAAGCTAACTAATAGATCATATCTACATATTTTTTAATTATTGATTTGTTGTGATAAGTGATTTTTTTCTTCTTTAAATTAAAAATCTATAAGTCAAAAAGCTATAATGTTACCACAAAGAAAAATTTTTCTCAACGGCCGTACAAGTTGGCAGCTGTGTTAATGTGCGACAGTATACACTCCTGCCATCTTCATTTCATTTGCTGAAGTATCAAATGAATTGGAATAAGACCAAAACTCCCATATCCCGACTTTAAAATTTATCCAACGAGAAACGAACTTATTTTTTAATTTTCTATCATTCTTTTATTTAAAAATTCGACGTCAGTTGTTATGTGCCGCTTTTATTCGGGGCGCCTCAATTTCCACAACAACGACTTTCAGCTTAAGAACCTGTTTTACAGTTATAATTTTTTAGTCAAGAAAAAGTAACAAAATCTCAATTCTCTTATGTTATCATAATGTACCAACAGTAGGGACACTATACAATTAAATAAAAAAATATTTATATACAGTCAAAACTATTGTATATAAGTTTAAGAACACGCCATTTTTAAAAAAATTAACAAAAAAAGATTCGCACATTCCTCTTAAACATCATTGTCAGGGCCCGTAAAGCATTCGCCACCTCGCCAAACGCGATAAAATCGTAAATTTGGCGAATGAAATTGCGTTTTGGTGAAAGTATTGGTGAATGACTTTTTCCACTGAAAAGAAAAATATATATTTAACTCCATCTTCAAAATTACGTTAAAATAAATTTTTCTAAGCAAATCAGTATTTTTTATTCGATTAAGTACTAATTTTTGGTAGAACCATCGCATAACCAATTAGAATTGGGTTCAAATAATATAAGCCTGAAACAAACTACCGTAAAATAGTTTTCTATGGGAAAAAATTAATCATAAAAAATTGTTAAGATTTGCATTTGGCAATGACTTTCGAAAATTTGCCAATACTTTTGATATTCGGCTAATTTACAGGCAAATAATTTGAAATGCTTAGCGCGGGCCCAGCATGGTGTACAACAAAAACCTTTCATGCGAGGACTCATTCGTTAAATATTAAACAAAGTAGTAAAAATGTCATTTATAAAATAAATTGACTCACTCGAAGTGAAATCGAGTCATATTGCAGATTCTTATGGAGAAAAAAAATTTGCAAAAAAAGAACTTGCTGAAAAAAAAATTTATATAATTTTTCAAACTTTTTCGACCAAAACTAGAATTAGAGGGCCGTTTTGAAATTTGACTCAATTTAACAAAATCACGCAACTGCAAATGGTTTACAGTGTCTTTTGCTTTTGCTAAAAAAACAAACTTAAATCATTTATGTGAATCATAATTGTACCCTGATATTTAGTTGATTATCTGGGAGTGGATTTCGTATCGACCAGCCATCCCTGGGATTCAAAACCGGGTCGCTTCACCGGGAGTCGAACACTCTATCCCCTGGGCCACCACGACTCTTGTTAATTGATATGTTTAATTCACATGAATTAATTTAAATTTATATTAATTTCATTTGTTGAATGAGCATACAAGTGTTCGTGATAATAATTGCTCACTTACTAGGTTAATATTACTCACAACTTCTATACATTTTAATGCCAAGCTATTATTTTTAAACTATTACTATTGATTATCCTTTTTCTAATATAATAGGCTAATCAAAAAAGGAAATCTACTACTCGTTTTCCCGATTATTCCGAGCTATCCCAGATTCTTACTTATTGCAATTAATTCATACTTCATGAAAATTCGGGCAACGCAAGCAGGGTTGGCATGGTTTAAACTGCTTGATTTAGATCCTGAATTAAACCATCTGATTTTGGGAGGCATTGGGAGATTGGAAGGGTTAATATTACTCACAATATTACTAGGTTAATATAACTCACAACTTCTATACATATTAATGCCAAGCTATTATTATTAAATTATTACTATTGATTATCCTTTTTCTAATATAATAGGTTAATCGAAAAAGGAAATCTACTACTCGTTTTCCCGATTATTCCGAGCTATCCCAGATTCTTACTTATTGCAATTAATTCAAACTTCATGAAAATTCGGGCAACGCAAGCAGGTTGTTGGCATGGGTTAAATCGCTTGATTTAAATCCTGAATTAAATCATATGATTTTGGGAGGCATCGGGACATTGGAAGGTAAATATTACTCACAATATTAGTAGGTTAATATTACTCACAACTTCCATACATATTAATGCCAAGCTATTATTATTCGATTATTACTATTGATTTTCCTTTTTCTAATATAATAGGCTAATCAAAAAAGGAAATCTACTACTCGCTTTCCCGAGTTATCCCAGATTCTTACTTATTGAAATTAATTCATACTTCAATAAAATTCGGGCAACACAAGCAGGGTTGGCATGGTTTAAGCAGCTTGATTAAAATCCTGAATTAAATCATCTGATTTTGGGAGACATTGGGACTTTGGGGAGGCAATCGCTTTATCCTCAGCAACTCCGGCAACTACTATAGGCTAGTTTTATTATTTTGTTCTTAATGTTAAACAATGACATGCTTTTCTTTTGCAGTCGATCCAATGTTGATTTCGCATCCGAAGAAGCACTCGTCATAGGGTATGGAGGCAATGACTATGACTCCGACTTGTCACCCTGGGAAATGGGATCAGACGATGGTTCCATAGACTTTGATCAACTCGATGACAACGATGAAGATAGGAAGATAACGAAACTCACTAAGAACAACACAGAATTCAATTCCTCCAATCAGAATCTCCTGAAGCCCGATGCCACCGAGACGCTTATCCGAAAGGAAGAAGAGAAAAGAAAAAACACTAATAGCAACATCAACAATACGAAAGCACCGGCGACAACTGAAAAGAATGTAAATATTACCTACAACGAAATTCAAGCCCAAAAGAAGCAGAGCCAATATTATTATCCGTCACCAACAGATCAACTAAAATCTTATTTGCACAAAACCTCAAATAGTGTAGATACAACTTCTCAGAAAAATAATAAAGAACAATCAAAACTGATAGATATTAACAGAGTAAATATCAGCAATGGAGAGATTACGAAAGAAAACTGCAAAAACTTGTTAAATGAAAACTTCACGCCTCTAAATACTCGCACATATTCTTTTGTATCTGAGCTTAGTAAGCATAATGTGATATCAGAGCACAGCTCAGATTCAGATTATTCCACATGCAGACTCACAGCTGGTGATTCTACGGACTCAGAATCTTTTCAAGATGCTGACGAATCTAGAATTGAGCCCTGCCCATCATTCCTTCATGGTAATTATCCTAAAGGACTATCGCACTCCGCTATTCGCGCCTTGGAATGTGAGAAAAAATATGATGGTGGTTCTTCGACGTCTGGAGACATTTCTAATCTTTCCGACGATTCAGACACCCTCGAATGTTCGGAAGTAACGAACTACAAATTAAAAACATCGCGAAATGTGAAAAATTCTCAAGAAGTGGAAAACAAAAAACTCTCGAAAGAAATTGTTATGATTTCATCAAGCGAGCAGATATTACCAACCCATGCAATCAATCAAAATTTTGAACTGCGATCAAAGGAAACAAATTTTGAATGCCATCAAATCAAGTGTGGTTTCCCTGATAATAATAAACATGCATTAAAAGAAAATACAACCCCTAAGCGTTCAGTTGAAGATAAAAAAGAAAGCCCTATTGGAAAAGAAAGCAAAGGAATAAGGAAGTCAGACGATGTTGTTAGCATAAAAGTTGACTCTAAGAGCAGCTCTTCTGTTGAAAAGGTTGTTAACAAAGAAAAACATAATATGACTGCTCCTTCCAGCAAACTGATGGACAACACCAATTCTACCAGTTCTGGTGAATGTGTAACACCTAAAAAACGCTCAACCTCAAACGAAAATAAAAAATTACCGAATAAAACAACACCGACGACAACCCCACAATCAAATGACGATGTTGAAGTAGCACGAAAGCAATCTCGCAGATCACCTCCAAGCAATCAAACAAACAAACATCAATCTCAAGAAATCGATAATAAGATTAAAGAAACTGATGAACAGCAAAAGAAATCAGCAAGCGAAAGAAATGAAAGAGATTTTATAGACAGTAGTGATTGCGAAGCATCCCCAGATACTATAGCTCACAGACAATCCAAGCTGGCAGCGTTGGCCTTAGAGTTGGAATTAGCCAGGAGAGATTCTGCTCGGCCCAACAGCATTAACATACCAGTTACGTCTCAAACAGCACCACCTCTGATGCAGAGAACCAGCATTACACCAGAATCTGAGATGACTAAACCACCCGATCACATTCCAGCGTCTCGGCAAAACAGCGCGCCATCTTCCGTTTCAAAGCTTTCTCAACTACCCGATATTCTTCAGGAAACCCCCACGAAATCGAAGAAAAATCGATTCTCTTTGAAGAAGCTGTTGAAACGCAACAAAGATAGCAGCTCTTTATCTATAACCCCATCAAGCAAGGAAACGAACCCTAAAGCATGGAAGAAACAGTCGTTTGACAGATCCAGATTAAGTCTTGAAATAGTACACCCTATGGATATGACTAGTGATCTCGCTACTAGTGGAGAAAGCACCCCGACTGAAGAAAGCCATTATACAATATCGAGTCATCCCGGTAAGGGTCTGTTCAAGAGTGGATATAGCAGGGCAAGGAGCCTCTCTGCCTTGCCTCAAATTGCATTGGAATCGAACGAACGGTCTAATTGTTCTCTGATAGACTGCCGAAAAGTAGAAACGCTACCATCAAGAAAAGCTGGAACAGTAGCTGAAAGAAAGAAAAATCGAGTAAGTACATTTGCGAATATTCCAGAGATGAAAACTTGCTTCGCCACTTTGTAAAAAAAGTATTTTCTAATGGTATCCAAAACTTATGCTATTTTTAGTTCAATATTTTCCATTTTAAGTAATTTTTCCACCACATATAGAAAATTCAAAGTATCATATAAAATGCATGTGTGGTTGTATTACGTGAGGGCTACTTTGGCAGAGCGACATGCTCGCCAAACGCTGTGCAAAGCTTGGAGGTAGCGGGTTCGTATCCCGCTTTTACTCTGGATGTATCTTCGGGCTGCCCTTCGCTTAGTTGTGCGATCTGTCCTTCTATTTTACAGCGTTTTCTAAACATAAATTGAGCACACAAGCCTGCAAATATATTTGTAATTCCAATAAACCAATACGTTTATCAAGATCCCCCTCATGCTGCCGTTATGATTCCTGCCTCCTTCGTGTGATTACGATGCAAGCTTTGCGGGAAGCAGGACTACTACTATAATAAAAGTAGTGACTAGCATATAATAAAAAAGTTACAAATTTCTTTATATTATCTTTTACTTTAAATTTAAAATTTAGAACTGAACTATTTAGTAAATTGATTTATTTATTTAGAAAGATTAAATATTACGGTGAATTATTAAAAACTACGAATAAAAAATGCATTTCATTAAATTTAGCACTTATAAAACCCTTTTATTTCCTTAATTTAGCTATTACTTTTTAAGTTGAGAATCGAACCGCAGGCTCTTAGGGAGAAAGTTATTGGGAATGCTCGAAATGATAGACCATGCTAGTGAGGGTTCAGCCCGATATTGAAACCCTTAAACGAAACAGGAGATCGTTACCTAAAAAGAGATTTAGTATTCGGGTACATGATGTTGTTGCTGATGTTGGCCATTAAGGCACTGGGAGTGCGCTTATTCTTGTTTTCCAGTGGCTTCAATGGCCAAAAATTCGACTTCTAACACCCTCATATGTCACACCCGATTATAGGGCGGACCCATTCATACATCCATTCATTCATCGGCTCGTAATTTTGAACGATCACTCTCCTATTCAGTACCCCCAGAAGTTTAATTTGTTACGGAAACATGGAGGACTTTGTGACCGGACAGATTTCGCATGCACCAGCCACCATTTACAATACGGGGAGTCATCGGCTGGCTGGATTCGAACTCCGGTTCTCTCGAACGTGAGTCTAGAGCCCTACCAACCAGACTATCCCGGCAACATCGGGTACATGCTGAAGTTTCTATATACTTTCTTACTACTTTCAGACCACATATATACAATCACACTATGCTTTTTGCAAAAATATTTTATACAGTGGTAGACAATTAAAAACTAAAGCTTTTAGAAATTTTGCTAATTTTTTCCATATTTTAAAAGCTTCACCACGATAGAGCTGGAACAAAGTAGCATTTCACATAAATTATTGAATTATTTGCATGTAGTGGTGTGAGAAGTAACTTTAAATTAATTTTGAAATGTAAAAAAGTATAAATATATTTAAACGTAAACTTAGCTACCACTAGAATAAATTTTCCCAAACTGTGCATAACGTTGCCCTACCTGAATACAAATTATATGGTTCAATAAATTTAATAGTTCAAGGTTCTCACGGGTAATTAAAAAAATTTTAGTGGTAACAAAATGAGACTAACTTGGGATCAAGTAATGCATTTTTTGACCACCACTATGTGCTATTTTGTATAGAAAGTTAACAGGACAGCCAAATTTCAACGCTTTTTGTGAAAATTTATTTTAGTGGTAGCTAAGTTTATGTTTTAATGTATTATTTTTTATTCATTTATATTTATTTTCCTCACCACTATATATAAATAATTTAAAAGTTCATAAAGAACAACACTTTGTGTCAGCTCCGATCTAATGAGGCGTTTAATACATCAGCAAAATTACCAAAAATTCTGTAAACTTTGGTTTCGATATGTTTACCAATCTATAAAATATTTTGCAAAAAGCGTGGTAGCTCGCAAGCCTGAGTATTTTTTTACAAGAACTGTAATCTACTAAACCTCTACACGTTAAAATAGCATTTAAATAAAAAAAGAATATTGCTACCAGTATTAAATTTTTATAAAACTCGTTGGAACGTTGTTGCATAAATTGTCATGCTATAAAAATCGGTATTCTGAAATAATATACCTTATATCTCCACGAATTTTGATTTGATCGCTAGCATGGACTAAAAAAATATTTTTATGGTTTTAAGGGGGGGGGGGGTTGAGGGCTCGAACCTTTAAAACTGTACTAGAGCTCAACTCTAATCCATAACCACGGTCAGATTTATAATTGAGCTGTTGGGTTTGTGCTGATAGCCTAACTTATATCCCATGTAAACATTAAGTTTAATTTTCTTGGTGAAAGAACTTAATCTAGATCATTAATTTTCAATCACTTTCCATCAACGTCCTTCACAAAAGCAAAGACACTTATGAATCTATTTACACCGGATGCACGACTCCATATTGCCGAACTATATGACAGACACAGTCAGTGTGTCATATGTTAAAACAATCACCGCAGCTGTCGTCTTTAATACGAGAGGAATGTCACGCAGAATTCGCACGAGCGGAAACTCGGCCATGTTCGCAATGTCTGCAAATATCATATTATTTTCCATTTCAACTTGCTCGAAAATATTTATATATTGGTGGAATAAATTAATTTTGAATGGAGTTTAAGAATAATTTATGGATCAGGAAATCGTACGTATGAAACAGAGAAAGTTGTGTTTTATTTTTATTTTTATTGGAAACATAAATCGATTTAAAATACAAAAGCTGAATTCTTTTTTATTTTACTGCCGCTATTACAGATTCTTTTTTAAATTCATTTTTGCCTCACGCAATAAATTAAAATTTTATTTAATAATATAAACAATGACTTTTTTTTGTAATGAAGTTACTTCGGTGCAATTTTTCCTTTTTTTTAAATATACTTTTAAAAAGACGTATTTCTGCCTCTTTAAAAATTTACCAATCTTAGTTTATTTTGTTCTATTTTTAACAGCAATCAAAATATTTTACATTAACCCCTTGGGGACGGGAGATTCAGAAAAGCATTCGTACAAAATCAGAATCAAGTTGTAATTAAATAAAAAATGGTAACTTAAATGTAGTCGTTGCTAATTTGACAGACTTACTTTGCTTTTACTTTAATTATTGTTAGTTTAATCATGTAAATAATCAATGTTAATTCAAAGTATTACTAAATAGTTTTATTTTGAACAAAGTAATGGTGAATTAAATAAATCAAACAATTATAACTCCGCCCACAAATAAACTGCTAGATAAATACTTTGATTACCAGTTTTTTCTTTTTACCCAGATTGATACGGTTTTATGCTGGCACGTATTTGTGGCAGTCGGCTCGAAAGGGTTAAAAAAAGTAACGGTATTAACCACAATATCCTACGTAAACAACAAATATTAATTTAAAAAGAAACTACCAGCTTTCTTTTTTTTTAAAAAAATGCTCGCTAAATTAACACTTAAATCCTTAAATGCTCCAAGCACTTTTATTAAATAATTACAGATGCATGAATCAAATAAAAATCAGATGATTATTTTGAACCAAAGGAATTAATCATCGTTCCTACATTTTATTGTTATATCAATGCTTTTTAATAAAACATACAAAAATTACTTTATACAATTAACAATACAATTGTTAAAAAATTCTTCTAATTGTATGACAATTGTGCAATAGTATAGCAATTGCACGAATGTTTTAAAAGATATAATAGAATATTTTTGTGTAATAACTAACAACTGACGGTCATAAAATAATGTGGTTAGGACTATCAACCTCTAAGCTTCATGCAAAATATTTGGTTGAGCGATAGACAAGTAAAAACTAAAACTTTCAAAATTTTGTACTTACTATCAGATTTACAATAAAATTCTGCTCTCGAAAGAACACTTCCAAGTAAGCAAGGTTGCGAAAGGTGCCTTAATGAAAACAAAAAGTGGTAAGGCAATTACCCTTAAATTCAAATATCAGTTGTACCGCTTGGTTCTGCCGGATGCTTTTATTACAAGCTTAAATATGTATGTACAATGCGATACAAAAAAAAAAAAAAAAAAAAAAAAAAAAAAAAGAAAAAAAAAAANAAAAAAAAAAAAAAAATGAAAAGAAAAAAAATTGAATTACGCTGAATAACTTTTGATCTAGTAATCGGATCTTCACGTTCTAGGTTTGAGGGGATGACCTCAAATATACTAATTAATTATTGCAGATGATAATTTAAATTACGATATAAGACACTTTCTCTGAATAAACATACCTTTTTTTCAACGGATTCGGATTTCTGACTCCCAAAATATTGGGAGTAGCCGCAATCTAGGAAATATGGTCCGCATAATTTGATCTGGAGTGCAATCCAAAGCTTGGACACTTTTATGATAATTTTACTTTTTGCATAGTTCAATTTGCAAAGTTTGGGCCCCTTTGTTTTGCGTATTTCACCATATCTCTCGTAAGTGATAATATTTCATTTTTATATTTAAAGTAAATGAAGACTTTATTTATTTAAAGTAAAATCTTCCACAAGAATTGGAATTGTAAATCTTAAAATTTACTGTCAATTTAAATATTAAAAAATATTTCCCGTGTTAACAGAAAAAATTGGCATACGTGTGATAACGTATTTTCCCTTAAAAATATCAGTTCTCTAATTCTCAACTGCATTTTTTCTTTTCAAAAATTGAACAATAGATTTAAATTTTCTCTCGTTGAAGGAAAATGATTTATGTTTCTCAAACTTGAATATAACAACGATTTTAATGGCATTATTTGACCGTAAAAGAGGATAGAAACACAGGGAAGTAGTTACTTTTAAGTAGAGTATTTAATCAAAACTGCATATTCTTCCAAGTTATCATTATATTCGAAAATGATAGCAAAACATTTGTTTGTTATTAACTTAATTTAGAATGATTTGATATTTTGAAAAATCAAAATGTATGAATGTAGAATAAATGAACTATTTTTGATTGTATTAGAAAGAATATTTTTGATGAATGAAACAAAAATAATATTTAAATGCATTTAATAGCATTCAATACCCACATATCATGAATATATTAGATACCGTTTATTAAAGCTGTTATTTTTGTCCCCGTTTTATCATTAATTTTTAATTTAATTAATTATTTTGTTAAATAAACAAAAGAAGGAAAATAATTTTATTAAAATTGAATTTAAATGTGCCATTTACCATATAGAGCCATTTCAACAAAACGCTAAAGAGTCAATAATTTGGCTAGAATCCCTGTCAAAACTGCAGAAATTGATATTTCAGAAAAAACTTTGACGTAAAAGATATATAAGTATTACATAAATATAGAAAATATTTGCACGTAACATTAGAATCCCTTATTATGACACTAATAAGGAATGAAAAAAGAGAAAAATTCAAAAAATAAAATAAATTAATACAAATTTTGGAAAATGTGCAGTATTGCCTGAGGAGAATATCAAGCCTAAGTTTTTACTTGGGTGTTAATTTTCCCCCATCCTATGAGTCGTTTGAATCCTACTGTTAAAAGAAGTAAACAATGTATTATGCATAGCTGCCAATTACTACTGATTGCTTTTAGTGTCTCCTTTTTATAATTAAATCAGTAATAAAGTAAATTTTTTTTTTAAATTTTTGAATTTATGAAGTTAATTTAAAATTATTTTGAATACCCCTGTATGTAAATAAATAAATCATATATAAATACACATAATTGAAATTTAAATGTGATGAACAACCCTAAAACAAGTAGTATTACCAGGACTTCCTGGGTCATTATTGTAACTGAGTCACAGTTAAGGTAGTTGCCGAATATTCTATCGCTTAACATTTTCCTTCTCGTTGACAGAGTTGTGACAAATAGTTGGCAAATAGTTGCATATATTTTCTCGATTATTTTCTGTTTTATTACACCTGTTTTAAAGTTAATATTATTCTATTCTAATCGAATTTAATCTCAATTATGTTTAATTTCCTATTGATTTCATCGTGTGTTCAACCTAACTGTTTTCCCACCCATGACTTTACTATTTGGTGCTTGGTGCCCCCTCTACTATTTGATGCCCCCTCTTTCCCCAGTTCTACTCCCACTTCACACCTTCCCCCATTGTAAGTCTCAAAAATCCAACGAATCAGTTAATGCCTCTTGAAGATTTGAGATATGTTCTAGTAGATGATTGTCCATTGTAACACTAACAAATATGAAAGTTATTTTTACTAACAATAGTACTATTTTAAGTATCTTTTCACTACCGCTAGAGAAATTCATCCTCAAAAAAAAAATAAAAGTTGACATTTACGACGTTGCAAATTTATATTGGGAGGCTTAAAGAAAAAAAGCTATTAAAAATATCCTTGTAGTGAGGTTTAGTGAGATGAAAAACATCAAAACCATTATGTGGAATCTTTCCACCGCTGCGTATTCGAAAAACTTATCAGAATTTAATGTTTGCACACCTGCCATTCCCCACAATGATTCGTTAGAGTTTCTTAGCATATTTCTTTCCTTTGTAAACATTAAATTGTAATCGATAATGTACTGCCAGACACAAACAATATAAAAAAGAGTAAGAACATTAAGGTAAAAGTAGGTAAATTAGGTAGTAGATAAAGTGGGTATTTTAGGTAATGCAGTAGGTAAATTTTTTGTGAAGTACTTATACAGCAGTAGACTTAATCACAAATGAGAAAATTTTTATTTGATGGCATATAAAAAAATCGAATAGATGGTTTATAACTGCTTTACAAAAAAAAATTCATTTGCAATTTTTTTTAAAAAAAAATCCTCAAGTTCTAGAAATCATATTCTAGAATGGCATTTCAATCTTTTCGAGAGCTTTTTTTTATGTTTACATGGGTGTGAAATTTATATCGTTGTTAATTAAGGCCTTGATTTCTTTTCTTTTGAAAAAAGTAAGTGCACCATGAAATTTCGTTTTTAAATCAACCAATTTACTTTCTTAAAGCAGAACAAAAAATCATTAATTACGTATTTAATATTACTTTTTTAGTTTTTTCTTCACTGTCTCTGGCTTAACAATTTTTCCTTGAAAACTTTTTAATTTTTATACATATATATAAATACAAATTTTTCCTTCAGCCTACTCTTGTAAGGACTCCTTCCTGTTCCGCTTTGCCGAATCGAACACAACCAGAAACTACTGATCGTTCACCACCACCAAAACCTCCTCCTCCTCCGAAATATAAAGTGATGCATCCACCACCACCTCCACCGCCACCTCATCAACTAAGGTGTACTAAACCTCCAACTAATTCTCCAGCAAGGCCACCTCCTCCTAAAGTAAATGTAACTTCATATTTCAGCAAATACTGACCTCAGTATTAGTGGATATATTTATTTGTCATTTAAGAATTAATTAATAAAGTTATTTTATGAAATTAATGTTGATGATTTTTTTTTTTTTTAGATTCTTGAATCAAGACATATGAATCGGAATAGGCCAGACTCCAGAGATCAATCTCACTTCGACAAAGAATATGCTAATTTGGGTAACATCTTATTAGATAACAAAAATTTTAAATTTGGCAGTGTTAACTAAAATAAATTTAAAATTTATTGCACAAAGGAAAATTGAACACGCGTTATAATGCAGAAATACTGTAACAGTGATCCGCTGTGGCGTAGTGGTTAAGACACTAAACTGTCATTGTGAAGGACTGGGGTTTGATCCCTGGCAGCGGCTTGAAGCCTACCGAGCTTCAGATCGACCAGCTTGTATGCGAAGGAAAGGCGGCCTGTGCGCAGTGCTGACCACAGTGCCACAGTCATACCGTGTTCACGAAATTGTGGAACCTTAACATCCATGATCCTCTTGGCCCACAGCAGGCTGTTGCGGGAATACTTTTTTCTTCTTAGTAGCAATACAACAACCACTATTCTGTAATATAATTGTAAGTAAGAGGAGTACATCGCAAACGGCGTGTAACTGATTAACGAGTTAACAAGAGAGCATTTACAGTGAATGCTAAGTCTTGAACAAAACAGTCCTTAACAGAAAAATTGCTTGATAGTACTAGAGCCGTTATAAAATAAGATAGTACGAATTTAGTCGCAGAAAGTCTAAGCATCTAATTAGTATCTATGATATCTTAACTACTATTTGTTTAAGTATAAAAAAAACAATATTAATCACCTTGTGCTGCTAAAAATCGTATTAATTCGCATTGTTATATTCTGGATGCATTAATTTTATCACGATTTTAACTAACTTTAAACTCTGTCATGTGAACTGGTTAATAAGTTACACGCACTCTTTGATGCACCCTTCTCTCTTAGTATTATAACTCTCTAAATGATGGCGTCACAGTCGCTTGACACTATTGNCTCCTCCTAAAGTAAATATAACTTCACATTTCAGCAAATACTGACCTCAGTATTCGTGGATATATTTATTTGTCATTTAAGAATTAATTAATAAAATCATTTTATGAAATTAATGTTTATTTTTTTTAGATTCTTGAATCAAGACATATGAATCGGAATAGGCCAGACTCCAGAGATCAATCTCACTTCGACAAAGAATATGCTAATTTGGGTAACATCTTATTAGATAACAAAAATTTAAAATTTGGCAATGTTAACTAAAATAAATTTAAAATGTATTGCCCAAAGGTATATTGAACACGCGTTATAATGCAGAAATACAGTAACAGTGATCCACGGTGACTCAGTGGGTAAGGCACTAAACTGTCATTGTGAACGACTAGGGTTTGATCCCTGGCGACGGTTTGAAGCCTACCTAGCTTCAGATAAACCAGCTTGTATGAGAAGGAAAGGTAGCCTGTGCTCCGTGCTGACCACATTGCCGCAATCATGCCGTTGGTCACGAAATTGTGGAGCCTTAACGTCCAGGACTCTCTTGGTCCACAGCAGGCTGTTGCAGGAATACTTTTATTTTCTCAGTAACAATAGAACCACCACCTGTAATATAATTGTAAGTAAGAGGAGTAAAATCGCAATCGGTGTGTAACTGATCAACGAGCTTACATGAGAGCATTTATAGTGAATGCTAAGTCTTGAACAAAACAGTCCTTAATAGAAAAATTGCTTGATAGTACGAGAGCCGTTATAAAATAAGATAGTACGAATTTTGTAGCAAAAAGTCTAAGCATCTAATTAGTACCTATGATATCGTAACTACTATTAGTTTGAGTATAAAGAAACAATATTAATCACCTTGCGCTACCAAAAATCGTGCTAATTCGTATTGTGATATTCTGGATGCATTCTTTTTAGCACGATTTTAACTTACTTTCGCTGTCATGTGAACTGGTTAATAAGTTACATGCACTCTTTCATGCACCCTTCTTTCTTACTATTATAACTCTCTAAATGATGGCGTCACAGTCGCTTGACACTATTGCTTTTATCCACTTTTTATTTTGGCAATCCTTATATTGTTTTTAGATACATTACCTAACATATTGAATTTAAACTTTATTTATTACCTAAGTTATTGAATTTAAAATATGAAATTAAAAGAGCTAATCGTGAAAAGAAATTTTTATTATTTCGTTTAGGTTTTTTTTAATTTTTGAACATATAGAGGTGACGTGAAACTTAATCCGACTCCCGTACTACTTTTGATACATGACATATTTTCTAAGCTACTTGAAAGTAATATTATTCCATTTTCTGTTATAAATGATATTGTTGTAGTTACCAAAATAAATACCTTTTATTTGAACTACTAAATAAATAACATAAATGAAGCACAGAAAAAATATTGCGAAACAAAAAGCAAATAAAATTTTATTGCTTAATTTAGCATAAAAATCTCACCTCGTGAGAAAGAACACAAGAAAGACCTTCAACTAAAAGGAAGAAAAAAAGTGTTCTACTAATTCTTTCAAAAAACAAAGAGAAAACGTGAACCACCAATACAATATGTCCTTTTTTAATTTCATACTTTTTGCCAACCTGGTTAAATATGACTCGTCAATCTTCAACAGCAATTTAAAATTTTTTTTTCTAGAATAATCGACTGCTACTATGTCAATCTTCAACAGATATCACAGCCATTTTTTTTTATGATTTTCGTTCTATTTCAGGTGATATTCGTTCTCAGCTGATGCCCAAGAAGCCTGAACGACCCTCCGCTGTCTCTGTTCAAAGAGAAAGTGAGACGGAGAACAAGAAGGACAGTGAAGATCTCTACGAAACTCTGCAGGTCGCTGAAGAGGAAGAGGATCATTACACATACCTGGATGACACCGACGTAATTCATTACTGAATCCATAAATGTTTTGTCTATTTGAACTTTTCATTGTTGACATTATCTGGAATGTTTAAGCTATTTACCGAACCCGGAAAATTAACAAAATTATAATTGATTTCGTAATATTTAATGTACAAAATCTAACTGTTCTGAACATAAATAGGTTAATGTTGGCAAACCATGAAAAATTGTTTGATTTTGCTTTTGAATTTGAACTAACAAGAAAGGTGCCTAAAATGTCACTCGCCGATTGGGCTGATTTTTTTCAGACTGTTTTTTAAGTTTAGAAAGTCAATTCGAAGTAATTCCATCATACAACTTGGAAAAAGTCCTTTAGAATGTATTTCTTGTGTATTTTGTCAAAGAAAAAACGAATGTGTAATTATTCTTCATTAGCCACACACTGATTTCCCAAAAGTCCACATTCTATCTTAGCGTCTTTACGTACTTTAACAGCACAAAATTACATATTACAGACATGTGAAATCTCCTTTTGGCAATGACCCAGTCGCTAACCTAATGACACGTGTTCGTGATCTTCTCGAACATTTTTGGTGACAAAAGCCTTATCTACTTTCACTAAGTTTTGAGACTCAAATACATTAGGAAACGATATATTACAAAATTCATTAGAGGCTTGACGATTTTCTCCTACAAAAACAATAGGTGGTGAACCGTTTTGATTTTCTGTATATGAATTAAGCGCCTTTTGTTTGAACATGTCGCATCATCTAAAGGGCTAATAAATAAATGAATATAATTTGCAAAAAGAACAATTTTTGCGTTGAATCTGGAGCCAAGCTCTTTTCAACTCGCAAACCAAGAACAATGTTGTCTAAAAAAAGTTATTTTATGACTTTTTCTTTATCGGTAATTGTAACATTTGCGTTTTAAAAGGATAAAATTGAAAGATTAAATTTGAAAATTAGAATGAAAATTATATCGTTATCGTTTTGAGCTATAAATTGCAAAGTTCTTGCATTTTTTTGTACTCTCTTTACTAAGAGAGTACAAAAAAACCTAACATACCTGTGTTTATGATAAAAATTTATATTTTAAATTAGAACTCTAGCGAGAATTTGTTATAAATTTATTTTTAATCACTTTTAAATTGTATTTGTTTATTTTTCAAAGAAATTATCTCAAATGTGACTCTTTCGATATCCGTTATGGCACATTTGAGGAAATATCTGCGTTTCTTAAAAAAAAAATCCGAAATTTACATTCTCAATATTTATATCACCGCAACCGAAAAGAAATTGACAAAGATTTTTACATTAATTTTAAAAAAATTTAAAAATATCTGGTAGAATTTTAAAAAAAATGTAAATTGATTTGCGAGGAATACTTGGAATTTGCAATTGTTGTAGACCGTATTTATTTTAATATTTTAGTTCATAATATCTTTGTAATAAATTCAACGCTTTCTCGTTCTTATTAATGTTTGAATTCCCTACGTGTTTTTTAGAAGAAGAATCCCAAGGAAATCAGTGCTTTGAACAAAGAAACAGTTTCGAGATTCAGAACCAGCAAGCAACAGCAACCTACTTGTGGTCGACCGTGGTTAGATCTTCAGACGAGCTATTCAGCAATTGCAGCTACAAATTACGAGTCCCTGGCTGAGATTATTACTTCCGTGAGTGTCACATAATTTTAATATAAACACGTTCATTGTCATACTACTACGAGTCAAACTCTCAAAGCTTATATTCCAAAAAACCAACAAGAATTACGTAGGCTACAAATTACGAGTCACTTGCTGAGATTATTACTTCCGTGAACTTCATATTCTTCTTAAATGCTTCATATACGTTCATTGTCATACTACTACGAGTCAAACTCGCAAAGCTTTTATGCCAAAGCACCAGTAGTATAGCTTCCCAGCTACGATTTAACTCGAAACGAATTTATACTTGTAGCGTCTGCTACACTACGGGTAGAGTAGTAAGGATTTTGCACCTGCAAAATAACAGCCCAACTAAGATTTAACTCGAAACGAATTTATACTTGTATCATCTGCTACACTACGGGTAGAGTAGTAAGGATTTTGCACCTGCAAAATAACAGCCCAACTAAGATTTAACTCGAAACAAATTTATACTTGTAGCATCTGCTACACTACGGGTAGAGTAGTAAGGATTTTGCACCTGCAAAATAACAGCCCAACTAAGATTTAAATCGAAGCAAATTTATACTTGTAGCGTCTGCTACTCTTAAATTTAATAATAACCACTGAAGTTTGGTCAATGTCATTCCTTCGCGTTTTTATTGGGTATATTTCCATATCGTGATCGATCTGCCTCACCAACTGTAATTGTTAAGGCTAAAATTATTTTAAACTGGAAAAATAAAAAATAATAATAATAAACATGTAGATGTTTGCCCGGGGGTGGCTACGAGTTATTCCCTTCAAGTTGATCCTTTTGTGTGAAGTTTTTATTTATTTATTTATTTATTTAAGTTTCTCCTGGGCCGCTGCTCGGAAGTCGCCAAGAATTGGCGATTATTCTGCCACAGATCACGATACGGAAATCTCCCCTTTTTATTTCTGTCTTTGACTAAAAGAAGCGGTTATTATTAATTTTGACCGGTTAGTACTAATAAAAACGGGATTTATCACTTTAACCGTAACACATATACAAAGAGATACACCGATGTACCAATGCTGTATAAGTCGTTTAATCACATTGACAAAACTTCATTGGTTATTATAATTATATTAATAATATATAGTAATAATTATATAATTAATTACATAATATTAAGTGAATAACTTTATATCCGTTGTTGAACAGCCGACCTAATTTTTGGGTTTACGACTACTAATGTTCAACTCCGTAGCCTTGTAATTTTTTTTCGAACCGATACAAAAGACAAGGAAACTCCTGGATCAGTACCCCCAGAGGTATTGATTTGCTATGGGAACATGGGGGACTTTGCGACTCGACAGATTTAACGTGCATCAGTGACCATTTACTACACTTTGACCAAAAGAAGCGGTTACTAATAATATTGACCGGTTAGTATTAATAATAACCGGATTTATTACCTTATCCGTAACATATACATGACGAACTTTTTTTAATGCGTTTGTTTTTATTATTTTAAAATTTATTTTGTTCATTTCATTATTATTATTTATTTATTTATTTCAGTCCATGAACGAAAGTCCGAGTTACTTGAAAAATGATGCTAAATCTCTCAAACTAAAAGATTTCGTCATTGACAATGCGTCAAGTCAAGTTCCTCTCCAAGAAAGGCTAATTTATAACGTTACCTATCGGAACCACGAGCAAGAAAAAGTCATGCTATTGGTGAATAATCTATACTATTTATTCAAACAATGTTCTCAAATGCATTTCTTATGTTTTAAATCCAATTCTCTGCATGTAAAATACTTTTAAAAACTTGTAGCAACTTCTTCATAAAATACAAAAAAAAACTATGCGATTGTACTAATTTTGTCCAAAAAATTGTACAAATGCAAACATAACCTAGCAGTCCTCTCTGCCGCTGCACAAATGCAACTTATTGTTTTGACATTAAAAGTTCTGTTATTAGAAAAATGAAAGTAATTTGCGTTATACGAAGTTGCTAACACTAAAAAAGGATGTTTTTTTTTCTTCTGTTGCATGAGATTTTTGAACGGATCTTGGATATTTTCGCGTCACTGATTTCGAATTTGTAATCGGGGTCTCTCTACAGCCTACAGTTTTTATGCAAGTTAGCAATACGTTCTTAACAGGGATTTTTTAAAATTCACGCAGTTGAATACTAAGTGTCCCCACTTTTCTGCCACTTAGGAAGTGGTAGGAAGAAGGCGATCATACATTTCAGTTTATGGTGTGATACGTTAAGGTCATAAGTTTTGTGTCTTAAGTGCTATTTTCACAGGAGAAGACAAGTGTGTATGCATGTATATAAACCTATGCGTTTTTTTTTTATATAAACTTGTGCATTAAGACAAAAAACTAAACAAAAAACATTATTTTGTGCTCCGACAAAATAATTGCAGATTTGAAATTCCCAAATCTGAATTAGGTAAGCATTTGTATAAGTGCAATAACATTTTTTTACCATTATACCTAAGTGTAAATTTTAGTGTTAGCTATTATTTTAGTTTTTTAAAACCATTGCTGTCATATAATTTGAAATCAAAATATAAAGATTTACGTAATTAAAATGCTTTGGTAAATTTAAATGTATTCTTCCTCAAAGGTCTCGCAGTGGACTGATCATTAAGACACGGTTCCCAGCAGATCACCGAAGTCAAGCATCACTGGCTACGGTCAGTGTGCGGGTGGGTGACCACTTGGATCAGCCAGCGTAGGGACCGAGGGTGTGCGGTATCGGTCCTCGTTAAACTGTTCTACCGTAAAGTGCTCGACTTCGTGTGCAGGTCGTCGGGCTACCGAAGCGGGGGTGCCATCCCCTCTGCATAGGATCAAAATTGTGATGGCATGTCTTCGGATCATCCTCAGGGATGTTTCCCAGACCGTCGCCAATAGCCCATTGTGCAGCTCTAGTGCGACGTAAATAAACAACAACAAAATCTTCCTCCAAGATGAAGCTAAAAAATAAATGAACTGATTTACTACTGTTCACCTTTTTGAAAAAGTACACTTCAGTCATTAACTTTAACTTATTTTTTTTTAATTTTTAAAAAGTTAGAAAAAAATTTTGATCAAGCTCAAATTGATGTTGATAAGAAATTTTTGTTAGTTTCCTAACTAAAGAAACTTCATTGTTCTTTTTTTTTTCGTATTACAAATTGGAAATTAAACATTTTATCTCGGCTGAAGCACTGGATATTTGATTTAAGCATTTTATCTGGATTTTATTTTTATGTTCCAGGGTTTTTAATGTTTTCGCCTATTTTGGAATATCAATTTAAATGCTTTCAAATTTACATTGCCAAGTTTAAATAGATTTCGTTATTAAAAATTAAGTAGCGGGAATTTTTTTAATTTAGGAAGATGATTTAAAGAAGTGACCCTAAATCATTGGGAGCATCATTGGATATATTGTTTTGTTTTCAGTCTAGAAAACCGTAAAGTAATTCACAAATGTTCTAATTAGACGGTTCACCGAAGACATTGATTCATCATTTAAATTCTATCCGATAAAAATGTGGCTAATTGTTTTTTTTTATACTTAATTTTTTATAATTATTTTTCTTTTAACTTGTTTTGCTTTCAACTTGTATCCTGTTTTAAAGTGCTAAATTTTTAGTTCAGCAGTTACAAACTATATTTTGAAAGAAATAATGTACAAGCTCTTTTCTTACCAGCTGCATTACTTTAGTGTTTGATTATCCAATAGGATTGCTCGTTTTAGCCACATTCTTGTGACATAACAAATGAAAAGGCTTATTTCTCTAATATATCATTGACGTCATTTTGTGTTTGCAAACAGAAAAGCCAAATGGTCATTTTCCCATATTTCCCTGCGATTCTTTTCGTTTAAAAAAAAACTAATTTGAAAACTTAAATTCGTGAACTGTAAACGAATTTATGGAATAATAATTATGTTTTAATGTTAATTCCATAAAATTTGCAAGAAAAGTATAAATATAAAAAAGAACCAAAAAATTAAGATCATTTGATTGGATAAGTGTACTGGCAGAAGAATTGTGGGATTGCTTGCCGCTGTGCGTAGAACACTAAAAAATAATGTGTTTTTTTATTATTGTTCTTTAATGTGCAATGTACATGATTAAGAACTTTTGAATTCATTTTGTTTCCACTGAATGTGATTTCATATATTTAGGGCCTTTTATTTATATTTTTATCATTGTACTTTAATGTTCAATATACATGATTAGGAACTCTTGAATTCATATCCACGAGTATGATTATTTTAACAACCTTTAACATTTCTTTCACGTAATTAAAAACTTTCTTTTTATAATGAGTTTAAGCATTCAGCTCACTGCCTAAATCATTTTCGATCTTGTTTTGAATTATCTTAAATCAAAAAGTTTTTTATTCAATTTTATATTAATATTTTTACATTTTTATAATTGTTTTTTATGGCATGAAAATTTCAATATTTCGGAGCATTTTAGGTTAAGTTTTCAGAAAATCAAAAACAGACATCGCCATTATGTTCTATAAATTTAAAATATTTAATTTTTTAAGATTACTTATTTATTTACATTTAAGATATTTCTAAGCATATCTTATATTTCCAGATAATTCCTCGAAAATCAGGAGCACCACCTTCCCGCAACCAAACTCGTTATCCAGTTCTAGCCAGTTTCAACGACTACATTCCAAAACAGACAGGAGTTGCATCCCCAAATTTAGAATCTGCTTCAGTTTACATCTTGCCAAGATCAAACATCTCAACTCTTCTCCAATTCACAGAATTGACGTCTCGGGAAGATAGCAATCAACACATACATTTAAGAAACTATTGTTTTATTCTTTTGCAGCTGATACATACGCTTAAAAGTCTTCAAGCTGAAGGAATTGAGGAAGTAAACTTCGCCCTGGAACATTTGATGTTGATAACCACACACGAAGACAAACCTCCAATATTTGTTCTTTTTCCTGAGGACAAAATCTACCTCACGATTAGTGACTCGGTTCAGTGTAAGAGGACTCTGTGCCAGGCGACGTTGTCAATCATGTTCCATTTCTTAAATATCAAACAAATAGAAGAGCTTAAAACTTGCCTCGTTAATGGTGAACTCTTGGCAGAGCCTGTGGCTGATACTTTTAACGCCATTGCAAAGATATTGCTTGAGGAAAAGGCTTCTTCATTAACGCAGGCAAAAGGTTTTCTTGAGTACATGCTGTGGGGACCAGTGGATGTTAAAATAACGGACTGTCCAACTGAAGATGATATTGAAGTTATTTTGCAAAGGTGGTTGGACTTACAGCGAGCTCAAATGGTCAAATCAACTATAGCTCAACTTCAACTAAAAGTGCACTCACCCACAAATCTTCACGTATTTGAGGAGTATCAACTAATATATTTACTGCAAGCTTCTGTAAAGAGTTTAAAAAGTGTAATATCTAAACTGTAATCCGATGTTTATAAAGTTAATAAAATTTTATTATGTTGTTGATTTTATTTTTGGATTACAAAGTTCTTTATTTACATGTAATGTACATTTCTGAAAAAGTTATCAACTTTTAAGATAAACTTAGCACTTTATTTGGACTACATTTAATGCACATTTCTGAAAAAGTTATCAACTTTTTTTGAAACAAACTTAATACTTCCTTTACCAGGTGTAATAAGAACTGCCCCATTTAATTTTTACAGCAATATAAGACATAAAATTCCCCGTGTTTTAATCAACCACTTAAAACTTTGAAAATTTTAAACACGAAGTAGATCAATATATTTACAAAATATATTTGCAAAAATAGGAATTGCTAACTTTCCTTTCATGGCAACAGAAAAATTTTAAATAGTGGTAGAGAAAGATTGCTAAAACAAATTGTTTTTATCAATTATGCATTACCAAATATATATTATATAATTTACCAAAATGCATCTACAAGACATGTATCTAGCTGTAAGAAATGACAATCATAATTCATGAAATTAACTCTTTGACTTGTGGCGTAACTACCACTACAAATATTAAATACCAAATAACTAGTATATAAGACATGTTAACTCGATTATCTCCTGAGGTACTTTTCAATAGATGAAGGTATAGACACAGAGACACAGACGATAATTGAATCCCCCACATACTCAAATGAAAACAGGTATCCCTTCAATAGAAACTTTTTCTGACTCTCTAATTACAAGCAAAAATATATTTCGTTATTTTTTTTAATTATAAAGAGAAGTCTATACGAAATGGTTTGTTTACCTTAGTAAAATAAACATTAAAAATACGTAATGTTCATAGTAATTCAATGGAAACCGAAATTGTGAAATCTTGGACAAATTTACGCCAAAAATTAGTTACGAAATTCGCTATGGCGAATTTCTATATATTTTTATATTTCTTTTTTTTATATATTCTTTTTTCTTATTTTTATATTTATATATATTTCTATATAATAACGAACTATATATAGTCAAAATATATTCGATTTACTATATATATTCGATATTTTGACTATGTATATTCGAACTATATGTAGTCAAAATAAGAGCAAAAAATGATTATCTTTACGTGAAAAATGACCCAAATTTTGAAACTTACTGGTTAAGAAACATAACGTTTATAATACGAAAGCATTAAAATACAAAATAGTTTCTCAAATTCTTAAAAAAAGGCAATAAAAATACGTTAATGCTCGTAGCAATACAATGGAAAGCGCAACACGAAAAAACAGTTAACAACTTGGTTAAAATAATGTAAAAGTTATGCTAAATAGAAAAATCTCGGTTTTTGTTTAACGTAATTAATTTTTACGTAAAAAAGTGGCTAAGAAATTCACCAAACATATATAAACGTTTAAAAAAAACGTTGATATTGATGGCAATACAACGTAATTTATAAAATGGAAAAAAGTACGATCTTGGTAAAAATAACATTAAAAAAAAGAAACCAACTTGGTGAAATTTGCGTTGAAAATTGGTTACGTAATTCCCTACAGTGAAAATAAGGGTATAAAATCGTCATCTTTAAGTTAAAAATAATCCATATTTTAACGATTATTAAATGGATTTGAGACGACCATGATCATCTTCAGGTCAAAAGTAACCCAAATTTTAACGTTTATTTAACGGATTTGTAACTACTATTTTAAACCAGAATTAAACGTTTAGTCCTAACGTTTAAATACTCTTAAACTTTTGGCATTTTAACGTAATTAATACTTATCTCTGCATGGGTGCGTAGCGTGAATATAATATTCGGAATGGTTTTTAACCATTTCAGTAAATTATGCGTTAAAAATACATTAATGTTCATAGTACCCAATGAAAATCACAAACGAAGAGAAAAAAAAAACGTCAACAACTTGGCTAAAATAACGTTATAGCTATGTTATATAGAAATTAACTTGGTCAAATTTACTTTTAAGAAATGGTTATCAAAATAGGCGTTAAAAAAATTCAATATTCATAGTAATAAAACGCAAATCATAAAATGGAAAAATACTTTTTAAAAAATTTGTTAAGAAATTAGTTCAACTCCGTTAAAAGAAATTTTAACCTTCATGGTAATAAAATGTTAATTGTGCAATAGAAAAAATAATGTAGAAATTAAATTGAAAAAAAAAATCAACATGGTCAAATCTATATAGAAAAAATTGTTACGAAATTCACTATATTTAAATACGGGACAAAAATTTTTCACCTGTAGGGTAAAAAAAAAAACTTTTAACCGTTATTTAACGGATTTAAGACTACCATTTAAAAGCAAAATAAACGTTTAGTCCAGACATTAAAACTTTACTAGCCTAGGGGCACTTCAACGTTATTTTAACGCATTTAATTCTTACGTCTGCTGCATGAGTTGTGTAATTTGAACATAAAAATTCGGATGGGTTTTTAATCTTCTTAAAAAATAAGCGTTAATTAAAAAAAAGCTAAAAATAATCGAAAAATTGTTAAAGAAATTCACTAAGCTCAAAATAAACGTTAAAAAATCGTTAATACTCATAGTAATAAAATGCAATAAAATCCGCATTAAAAATACTATAATGTTACTAAGACAATGGAAATTTCAAAACGAACAACGTTAATTACTTGGTTAAAATAACGTTAGAATTACGTTAAATAGACACTAACTCGGCTAAATTTACGTGAAACATTGGTTAAGAAATTCATTACACTCAAAATAAGCATTTAAAAAAAATTAATACTCATGGTAATAAAATGACGTAAAATAGGCGTTAAAAGTACGTTAGTGTTCATAGTAACACAATGTAAACTGCACAACGTAAAAAAAAAAAATGTAACAACTTGGCTAAAATAACGTAAAAATTACGTTGAATAATACCTACTTAACTTGGTTAAATTTACGTGAAAAATTGGTTAATCAAATTACTAAACTCAAAAAAGAATTAAAATTGCAAAATGGAAAGAAAAAAAAGACGTTAACGACTTGGTTAAAATTACGTAAAAATTTACATTAATAGAAACTAACTTCGTTACATTTACGTAAAAAATTGGTTAAGAAATTCACTAAACTCGAAATAAGCATTAAAATTTTTTTAATATGCATGGTAATAAAACGTAGGAAAATAAGCGTTAAAAATACGTTAGTGTTGATAATAATACACTGGAAATTGCAAAACAAAAAAAATAAAAAATGAAAAACGTCAAAAACTTTATTAAAATAACGTAAAAATCACGTCAAATATAAACTGATTTGGTTAAATTTACGTGAAAAATTGGTTAAAAAAATCTTTAAATTCAAAGTAACCGTTAAAAAAAATGTTTAATACTAATAGTAATAAAGCGTAAATCATGTAGGGGAAAAACTACGTTAGTATCTTGCTTAAAATAACGTAAAAATTAAATTGAAGAAGAAACCAACTTGGTGAAACTTACATTAAAAATAGGTTACGAAATTTACTATAGTCAAAATAAATGTGAAAAATGGTTATCTTTAGGTTAAAAATAACCCTAATTTTAACGTTTATTTAAAGGATTTGATACTACCGTTTAAAACTAAAATATAACGCTCAGTTCAGACGTTAAAATTCTCTTATCTTTTGTCATTTTAACGTAATTTTCACGTATTTAATACTTTTGTGTGCTGCATGGATTGTGTAGATTGAACATAAAACTTGCAGTGCGAACATAAAAATATGGAATGGTTTCTTATCTTCTAAGTAAAATAAGCGTTAAAAATGGATTTAATATTCATAGAAACACCATGGAAATTGCACAACGAGAGAAAAAAGAAACGCTGAAAGCTTAGATAAATAACATAAAAATTAGATTAAATAGAAACTAACTTGCTGAAAAATTTGTTAATAAATTCACTAATATCCGATAAAAAATAATAAAAAACTCTTAACATTCATAGTATTAAAACGCAAATCGTGTAATGGAAAAAATACGTTAGATTCTTTTGGGCCTTGTCTAAAACAGGTACATTTTTAAGTAACAGTATCACAAATCAGTATGGAAATAAAATAAATTTATTTGGTGAAAGCAGAGCTAGATTTAACATTTTCAGCCAAAAAATTTTTTGGCACTTTTCAGGAGCTGGGCGGGGTAAAAGAGCCCCGGATGGCATAGGTGGTTGAGCAAACAGAAATGCAGGTAATGTTTTAGCGCAACTACCAATTTTCAAGTCCGTAGCCCTGTAGTTTTGAACCCAACCCAGAAGACAAGAAAACTCCTGCATCAAGTATTGGGGCAAGCTAGCTTTCGAAGAGGACTTTTTGATGGAACTAATTTGCATTTTTGTTACATGGAGAGGAAAACTTCCCACAGTTAGCACGACTACAAAAGGATTCTAACCCATTGTCCTTCTACCACTGAGGATATTTTACTTCTGCACTGTGGTCGGTGCGAACAGAGTTCGTTTTCACCAGTCACGGTTGGGATTCGAACCTGGGGACCTCATTGGGAAATTTAAAAATGAAAAATATAATTTTGTAGATGCACATTAAATAATTATAATATATATTATATAATTATATAATTATTAATTATATGACCTNTATATTATATTATTAATAATTATTAATAATAATTATATAATTACATAATTATAATTATATAATATATTATATAATTATATTAAGTATTATCTTGTTCTATAAATAATAAAATAGTTTATGTAGATAAGGAGAGAAAATAATCTGCATTATTTAAATATGAAGGGAAAAAATGATTTTTGCAATTTTTCTTATCTATACTACAAAAATATTAGTGATAATTATATGAAATTTAAAAATATATACTATGTTAACAACATGTATCAAATTATTCAGATATAAATATACCAGAAATAATTTGAATAAGTATATATAAAATACTGCGCAATTAATTTACGAGCAAATCTGAAAATATGCAGTTATAAATATTTGGAAACATAGTAGTTATTGAAATATGTTTAGTAGAACATTTAACTTTTCTCAAAATTGCTGTTATCTTTGATGCATAGTGCAATATATAACTTAGAGGTGCTTTAATTGCAAATTTAATAAACGTGATCTTTACTCTTAATACAGAAATAAAAGAAATTGAAATATTAATAAAAAATATTCAATTTAAAAGTTTAAAGCTACAAATCCTAACCGTTGAATTAACTTTGATTTTTTTAAATATCATTTTATTAAATTTGCAAACAATAACCAATTTATAAAAAATTTATTTTATTCATAAATCATTCATTTGTCAGAAATTTGTATTGTTAAAAATAAAATGTAATATCTTTTTTCTCACTCAACACAGCATTAATCAAAATTTAAAGAAGGATGGTGAAAGCTTACTAATCAGGGCAGGATTAAGCGTAAGCGGGCCCGAGGCCATTCAAACTTTTGGGGCCCTTAGATTAGATTTTTTTCGCGTATATTTTTTACTTATTAAAATATAAAAGTATTTATCTATCTTTTCATTTAAGAAAGCATATTTAAAATATAAAATAAATAATAATAAATTAAATTTTACTTTATTTTGTTAAATTGGAAGAAAAATAATCGTAACATTTTGAAAAATCATTGTTTTTCTTAATTTTTTAAAATTTATTTTCAAAAAATCCAATTTAAGGGGGCCCCTAATCATTGGGGGACCCGCCAGGCCATGGCCTAGTCTAGCCTAATGGGTAATCCACCCCTGTTATTAATTGTTTTTAAAGTTTCTGTTACTTTTATATAACTAATATGTTTTCCTTTGTAACAACTTAATTAAATTTTATTATGCATTTATTATTTTTTTTTGGATTTTTTTTTTAAACGTTCGAACATTTTGTTTCGATTATCCCTACTGCTTTTGAAAAAGAAAAATGTATCATATAAGTAAATTGCAAATCATTGACATTAAAGATCATTACACTAAATAAATGCTAAACTAATTTAAATTACATCTTAAAAAATTAATTAATTGAGGTATCATATACGAGAAAAAAAGGGAAAAAAGAAAAAAATTGTTTGAAAACTATGTTATGGAAGAAAATTATTTCGAGTTTCGAATTCTATAATTAGTGTATGATTATTACTGTTTTTTGCTCAAAAATGGCAACAGAAAAAAAATATGAATCACTCATCAATTAATTAACGGATTACAAAGACAATTCATTTGCATCATTAAGTTAATTGTGGAATGAGGAAACGATAATTAACTAACTTTAGCAAAAATCCTTATCTATCCTGTAATGTCGTTTTTCTTATAATGTAATCACGGTATTACGTGACCGTGACTGTGACGTCACGCGGCAACTCGTAAATGTAAACAATATCCTGAAAAGCAAAAGCCCAGGTATGAAGTTTCTTGTAACTAATTTAGAATAAAATTCGATTTAGATTGGCTTGACTTATTTTTTTAATTGTTTTTCCCTCTTTTTTATTTAACAAAATTGTGTTAGTATCAAGATCGAGTGTTAAATTAATTATTCAGATCTACTACAGCAAATTTGATTTGTGTTGAAATGTAAACATACTTGTTGTGAATCATAACAAATCCCTATTCGACTTATTAGTGTGTTCTTACTCTTAATTCCCTTGTGAAATTATAATAATAATTGTAAAATTCTTACTTCTTTTAATTATTCTTCGAGCTAAGTTAGTAAAGCCAACTAATGAACTTTTTAGTCATCATTAAAATAAATAATATCATTATACTTCGTCAAAATATAAGCAGATTTTGTAATTTCGGTGTGTCATTCCTATTGAAATAGAGTCTCCTAGCCTTACTTCTTGTTTGAAGTTTTGATTGATTATGAAAAAAATAAAATTATGGGAGAATTTTAGTCATTATCTTATATTTTAGAGATAATGGTAATAAGTAAGAATGTTTTAGAAATTTAACGTTCCAGAAAAAAAAGTTAAGATTCTAGGTTGTCCCAATATTTCTGATTCAGTCCCAATATTTCTGAATTATTAATATTCAATAATCTCAATTTTTAAAAAATAAATAAATTTCTTATTGACATATAGTTTAAATGTATGGAAACATGTTTTAACTCTGTAACTATACACTATGGAACCTTTTTATTTTCATTTACATTTTAAAATATTTATTCAGTGGTGTCTTTCCCAAACCTTGCAAAATTTTCTATATTGATTTTATTTGTACTACCTAATATAAGAAGCCAAAGATAAATGACATTAAAAAAAAAGCTCTGAACTAACCATGAAAGAAAATTTTTTTTTGTTTACAAAGAGTTATAAGCTTGCAAAAGTCACTAATAATGATATGTTTCAAATTATTAAAAAAGATAAGAATCAGTGTAAATTGTTGCAATCTATAATTCTAATCCTAAGGAAAACTGTTTCTTATACTATAGTTTTTAAACTTATGATCGGAGAGAGTTTGAAAGTTATTGCACTCGCCTTGTTGTTGAACTGGTACCACAAAATTGATGTAAATCAGTTGAGAATGAGTCTAAAAAGCATACCAGCATTATATTATATAGAGCTGAGCCCCCTGTACGCTCCCGCTCCTCAACCCAGATGATTGGTTTGCAATAATTGTTGTTTCTAGGCATGAAATAGTTCTTTCTATGAAAGTTGACATTATTCACTTTCAATATATGTACTAAAAAGAATTCTGTTTGCTTACGCTTGTGCTCCCATTTCCATTTAATAGATACATATTTCCCTTATGAATCTATTATAATCAGTAATTTTTTAAGTTATTGCTTTTTAAAATAACATTTGAAATTAAAAGTATATTGTTGTTATAAATTTGGAGAGTTCGCAACTATTAATTTATGCCAAACGGTTGGATATATTAAATACAATTTTTGCATGCATCACATTGTGCATGAAGCTGATTGATAAATTTTTAATCATCTAACAAACCTCTTTAACTGTAATTTATAATCTTATATTTATGTAATTTGTACAAAGAATAATAATTGTGAGACGGTTAGTGAGATCAGATATCAATTTAAATAACTTTAAAATGTAGTGTTGTTGTTGGTGTATGCCTGTTTTTAGGCAGAGGGGGTGCGATTGTTCTTGTTTTCCAGTGGCGTCATCTACAGCCAAGAATTCGACTTCTGCCACACCATACCCCACACCCCTTTATAGGGCGGACCCATTCATTCATCCACAGATCGTAATTTTGACCTGCATCAGAGAACGATCGATCTCCAATCCAGTACTCCCAGAGGTGTTGATTTGTTAAAAATGTAGTGTAAAATTAAGTTATAATAATAATAATAAAAAAAAACACAATTCTCTTGGTTTCAGGATCAAAATCAAAAATGTAATATTAGTGTTACAGGGATAAATTAGGGATGCAAAAATCATAAAAGTTTCAATGTTATATTTTTAGAGTTTCTTTTGATAATTTCTGCTGATAGTAGGCACTCATAAATCTGCAAAATCAGTAATTTTTCACAGTTCAAGATAACTGAAAAATATAGGATCATTCTAAATAATCACAAAATACTCTAAAAATAAGTGTTTAAACAAAACACACAAAAAATCTATATTTCACTTATCTAAACTATAAACTCTATGTCCTCATGTTTCTACGTGTTCAAATTTTTTTTTCCTTCCAGATATTTTTGATTTTCACCATGGCTAAAATTATAAATAACAAAAGAACGGCCATGTTTGATAACGATGAGTTTGAAGTTGACGAACTCGGTGCTGAAACTGAGGCTGAAAAACAAATGAAAGTTATTTTGCAAAAGCAACTAAATACAAATTTATCTTTAAATGAGTAAGTATATTTGTCTTTGTTTCAAAATAAATAAAAAAATTTAAAACCATATGAAAAATGTTACAAATCTCAATGGACTGTTCAAACCACTATTTTAATACAAAAAGGCTTTTTGTAAAGTGATATCTCAATTCATTCAGTGGATAAAGATTGATCTATTTTTAGGGAGTGGGTAAAAAAGGATTCTGTTATTATTTCTGTTTTATGCACTGATTTCATGTTTGAAAATTCAAGAGCTTCAAAATAAATTAAATACAATTTATGCACAAAATATACTGTACAATTAAGCAGTTCATAACTAAATATCATAATCAATTAGATTATATGTTAAATATTTATGTTTTACAAATGTTTTACCAAATGTTACAATAGTGATATCTCAATGTATAAATATATAATTCAAGGTATTGTATAGTGATATCTCAATTCATTCAGTGGATAAAGATTGATCTATTTTTAGAGAGTGGGAAAAAAAGGATTCTGTTATTATTTCTGTTTTCTGCACTGATTTCATGTGTGAAAATTCAAACTAGTTAAGCTTCAAAATAAATTAAATACAATTTATATACAAAATATTATACTGTACAATTAAGTAGTTCATAACTAAATATCATAATTAATTAGATTATATGTTAGATATTTATGTTTTACCAAATGTTTTCATTATGTAAGGCCAATAGTGATATCTCAATGTATTAATATATAATTCAAGTTATTGTATAGTGACATCTCACTTCATTCAGTGGATAAAGATTGATCTATTTTTAGGGAGTGGGAAAAAAAGGATTCTGTTATTATTTCTGTTTTATGCACTGATTTCATGTTTGAAAATTCAAACTTGTTAAGCTTCAAAATAAATTAAATACAATTTATTTACAAAATATTATACTGTATCATTAAGCAGTTCATAACTAAATATCATAATTAATTGGATCATTAATTAGTAATAATTAATTAGTTTTCATTATGTAAGGCCAAAATTCTCATTGTTTTTTTATAAATGTATTTAATGAAAAAAATGCTGTGCATAAAAAAAACATTCAAAATTACTGTTCATTAAAAAAAATTGGATTGCAAAATGAAAGAAAACAATAGAAACAAGGCATATCAGGATCACCTCTCTTGGAAAAATAATAAATATAATAATAATAAATGTAATTTTAAAAAAAATCAGAAGTATTAAATTTCTGGTTCAGTATAGAGTAATCTAGCTTGAATTCTTTAAATTTCTCTTTTCTATTTGTCTTCCAGAACAGATATTTGCCAGTCAGGTACAAGTTTTAGAACTTAACAAGTATGTGTAAAAATTATTTCTAATAATGCATAGTAAAAAATAAGATTTTAAATTATTGTTTATTAAATCTATTCGTATTACAAAAAAAAAAAGTTTTGTTGAAAAATAATTTTTCATAAAACAATACTTTGACGAATATTTGACCTAAGTTTCGGCCGACCGAATATTCAGCAAAAGGGCAGAGTAGGCCGAATACCAAATAGTCACCGAATATTCGTTACATCCCTAGTTTTCTTCTCAGTACAAAACATAAATTGTTAACATTTGTAATTAAATTGCTGTTCATTTTGTATAAGTTCAGGAATTAATTATTTATTTTCTCTTCAAAACAAAATAACTCCTCAGTGTCAATAACTTCTCAGTGTCAGTATTATTTCTGAATGATAGGCGTGGAAATTTCTTATTTCAAAAATCACCCAAACAGGTATTTGTTAACAATATTATAATAGCATTTGTGACAACACTATTAAAACAAGAGAAAATGAAAGAGGGGAAATGTTGGACCGAGATTCGATTGAATTAAAGATTTAGCTACTGTTTATTTATTTTTTAAATAAAAACAAAACTCAAAACAATGGCATTAAGTCATCTGAAAATAAAGCTACTTTCTTATTGTGCTTAACCCATCTATTGTTTTGTTAATGAATATTTTGTTAATACCTTTTATTTCATTTTTTATTCACAACAAAATAAAAAGCTACCATGTTTGTAGAAGTTGTTTAAGTCCAGGGTATCTGCTCACCTGAAAAGTCATGAAAAATCAGGGAAAGTTATGAATTTCGGTATTGAACAAAATTTGTCATGATTTTAACTATTTTCTTAAGCAAATCATGAAAAATCATGGATTTAGATCACAGAAAAATCTAAGTTTTAAAATGGAATTTAAAAATACCTCTGGCCATTTCAAAACAGTCATATTTTATTAAAATACAAAATGTTTTCATCATGTTCTTTAAAAGTTATGGTGTTCTTTCAAAAAATGAAAGAAAAAACATCATTTCTAATGCGAATTATCTTTTAAACTTCTGTGATTTCATAATTTTTTTTATTATTTATTTTTATTTTATCAATTTAAAATTCTAGCTGAAGCAAGCCAGTCATTGGCGAATTTTTCTTGTTCCGAAATGAGAAAAGAAAAGTTGAAAATGAGTATTTCTTTCCTTTCGGATGAATAAGAAAAGTATCTTAAGAATATAATTCTGCAGAAAAAAATTATTTGTTTTTGTATTTTTGTTCAGCTATTTTATTGCTTCAACTCTTTCTTTACTCTGTTTTTTTAAAAATTTAAAATCATTAAATATGAAGATGCAGAGTATAACAGTTTTGGTTATACCTATCATTTCAATTTATGTTATTATAATGCTTTTTTAAATTTCTTGTGTTTTTGTCGTAGAAAATAGTGACTTCGTTAAGTCATGAAAAATTCTAGGAATTAGTCATGAATTTGAAAATCTGAAATGTAGCAGATGCCCTGTAAGTAATTGTATTTTTAGTAATAAGTTTATGAATACTGATTATTTAACATAGTTGCTCGATAATTACTTTCAATGCAATGAATTTTCTTTAATGATAATAGTTACATTTTATTTCAGGCAATTTTCCCAGCATCGCACTTTTGTCAGTCCAAGTACCTTGAATTCTTTAACTGAACTTGTGCATGGGACATGTAATTTAGAAAAGTTCAAACAGATTGAACAAGATGAAGAAGTGAGACAGGAACTTCAACGATGTGGACTCACTGATGAGGAAATAGTTACTTACCTTGATTTAAAGACAGAAAAGGTATATTCACAGGCTGATTCTTTTTTTCTTTTTTTTTTGCATTAATAGTGCTCAACTTGTTTGAGCTAAAATGTTCATTTTTAATTATTAAAAATAAAGTAAATATCTTATAGTATCCCCTGTGGCAGAATTGCGGCGACAATGTTGCAGAAGGTTACAGAGTTCTCGCAGAAAGAATTTTTCTTTAGGAAGTAAAAAATTTTGGTCTTCTTTCTGCATAAATTTTCGAAATTTTTTTTTCTTTAAAATAATATTTAAAAGATGACTTTTTTGAGCATCAGAAGGGAAAGAAATGTTCGTAATTTTTCAATTCTTATTTGTGAAAAATGAAGCAAAAACTTTCTTTTCTGCAAAAATTATTTTTCCCTTACAGAGGAGAAGAAATGATTAATTTTTGCGTGAATGATTAATTTTGACGTGATTTTTTTTTTTCGGTTTTCTTTTCTTTCCCGGATTTTACGATTTTTAATTATTTGTTCATGTGATGATTTACGAAATGCAAAAAACAAAAAAATTAGTGTGTTTTCCTCTTACAAAATGTGACAATATCGCTTGAGATGATTCGAATGAAAAGAAATATTACATATTCATTTAAAAAAAAATACATACAATTTTATTATATCCAAATAGGCTTTTCTTTGTGAATACAATGTTTCTGTTACTTTAAATTTAATTAATAACATATATATTAGTTATTATTAAAATTATCTTGCTAAAAGATATTAGTACTAGAGAGGTTTGTCGCAGAAAGCCCAAACAAATTCTGCCACAGGGATAGTATCATATTTTTAGGCATCTTCTTCATTATAAATTAGAGCACTTTTAGTTGAGGTACCGCAGACATGACATTCTGCATTTGTGTACAATGCATGTACTGCAAATATTACAGAAATTGGTTGTAGTGGTATATTACAATTATTTGACAGTACCCTAGCATCCCTCTGAAATTATGTACTAAAATTTATGATGATTAATAAGTAAAACATTTGGTTTGATATTTTTTTCAAAACCTTGTATTATTTAAAGAGAATTGAATAACAAATTAAAAGCCATTTATGCAGTGCTAATCAGTGAACTAGAATGCAAAAGCAATCTTGGGCTGAATTCATTGAGATTCTTTTTATAAATGCTTTTGATAAAAGTACTTCACTATAGGATTTTAAGTAGGATTCCATGAAACAAGTGTAGAATTCAGTTTTAAATCTTTTAAGCTTTAATTTTCCTTCAAAAGATAAAAAATATGATGCAATGCTACCATTTAGTATGACATACAAGACATAACTAATGACTTAAAAAATTACAAAATTTATCAAATTAAAATCTTTAGTACTTTAAAAAAAACTATGAAAAGCTAATGTTAATTAAAGAATTCAAATATAAAACCATAAATGAAATAATAATAACGAATTAATTTAAATGAAAAGCATATAAAAAAAACTGTCATCCAAACCTGTATCAGCTAGAATTTCTGGCTAAACTACATCACTAAAATTTGAATATCTTAATTAATGAAATGTCTTAATTTTTTTCTCTAGAAAGATAATCATCGAATATTTAATCCAGAAGTAAGAAAAGAATTTCTTCAAAAAGTGGAACAAAAAATAAAACTACACAATGAAAGTCTTCTCAAACCTCAAGAGTTCAAAAATGTGAAGAAGCTAACACGTCATGAAATCGAAATTGAACGCTCACTTTATTCTGGTTGTTCAGATAAAAGCAAGTTGTCTTCATTAGTGTCAGCACAGACTTCATTTGAGCCAGATGGACCTTACAGTTACATTAAAAAACTTTCAGATAAATTGACAGATAAAACTAGAAGGAAGAAGAAAAAGAAATTGGTAGAAGCCAGTCAATCTTTGCCGTCTGATTCACTATCAGTGGAAAATGAAAGCATCCAATATGATCCCAATGTACATCATGTTAATATACCCTTAGAAGAGAATGAAGTAAATGAAAATCGCTTGTCAGCTGATGAAATTAAGAAGTTACCAAGGTTTGAAAACCATACCATTGGGCAACCAAATAAAGTAACTATTCATTATTTCTACTTCTCCAATGAACCATATTTATTTAAACTGCTAGAAATATAGAATTTTTTTTCTTAATTTAGTTGGATGTAAAATATTTATTTTGTATATTTGTACCTACAACTGATTTTAAGATTTATTTTATTTGAGTACATATTTTAGGTATCTTTATATTTATGCCATTTGATTTGTTGTATAATTTTAGAATATCACAGATTTTACTGAGCGTTAGATTTTTTTTTTCAATATATATCATAAGCATTTCTTTTTTTACTGTATACATAATACTTGTTGAAATTGAAATATATAAGCAACCAAAAAAAAAGAGAAAAAATCACTACTGAATAAGATGAGACTGCAAACAACAAAACCTGTTTGATTGCCAGAGGAAACTAAAAATAGTGGAAAGATGGTTATTAAAATAGACCTTCAAGTTTCATCAGGCAATGATATTGGTTTTGATGTTTGCTTGAATATTAATTATTGATCTTTTTACATAGAGAACAACATAGACTTATAAATAGTATCCAAACTTGCCTGATTTACCCTATTTTTAAAAATAAAAAAAACTAGTTCTTGAGCACTGTGCCCCATTTGATTTATCATTTACTGCCATTTCTAACTTGATTTTCCTATCCAGAAATGAACTGTTAAACTTTGTATTTGCTAATTTCTTGTTTTGCTAAAGCTTTGTTTAAGTAATTATATGAAAATGATAATTTTTTACTCTTGCAAATTGATGGTATTTTATCTTCATCTCATTTTTTTTTTTCATGCTGATTATTTTTTAAGTGTAGATTTTACTGGCGTTACTTTTTAAGAATTTTTTTTTTAATTGCATTTTTTTTTAATCATTCTGTTTACCCTAACTACCAGAAATAGATTAAAAAATGATTTATTTGTTAATTTTTTGTATAAATTTTCCATTATAATAACAAACTATCTATATTTGTGACAGCCTGTCTCATCGTGAATAAAATTAGGATAGGTCATCTTAGCTCCAAAAATGATCTGTTTGTTGATTTTATACATTTTTATATTAAATTTTTATTAAGTCTCGCTTATACATATATGAAATTCAGAATCTGTTTCAAAGAGAGTTCCTGTTTTAAAACTAAAAGCTTTTTCAAAATAAATTAAATAAAAATTGCATTATGTTTTATATGCATGTATGATACAATATTTGTTTTATTGTTTAGATGCTGAACTAGTATCATTAAACTTTTACAAATTGTAATCTGCTTTTGCACTATAAAAGTAATTAAAAATAAATGCAAAAGTCCAATAGGAAAATATTTTTAGAATTTTTTTTTTTTAAAGTTTTAAGAAATTTTACTTCTCTTATTAAAAAGTACAATCTATTGCATCACATGTCATATGCTACAGAAAATATTCTGGATCTATTATTATGTAAAGCTGTAATATTATTTATTTTATACATATTTTATTTAATTGTGATTCAACAATTTGTGTTATCCTTTTTTTAAAAAAAAATAATTTTTCTAAATATTTAAAAATTAAACAAGTTTTTATAGATGTTTTTGTTGATTACTAAGCATTTTTAAAAATATTTTTTTTTAGACTCTCTATCTTAAAAATTTGCACAGTAAAACTACAGCAAATGAACTTCGCTCCCTATTTGGCCAGTTTGAAGCAGAAAATGGTGTTCCTATTTATTATAAAGTATGTACAGGGAAAATGAAAGGTCAAGCATTTATTACTTTTTCAAGTAAGTGTTCTAGTTTTTTTATTCATTGAATGTTACATTGTTCTTAGTGTTGTTTATTTTTATGTATTAGTATTAAATTTAATTATAGCTGTTGTAAATTTCAACCTTTGATGTAAAACTGCCTTTTTTCCAAAATTTTTTCTAATACTTCAAAATGATCCCCTCCCTTTTTAAAATTCTTACAAAGAAATTTTTGTACAAATTTATTTATTTATTTTTTTAAATTCATTTATTTATTTTTTGTCATTTTAATAAAGTTTTGTCTTAGTGAAGTAAGGACAAAAATACACCAAAATTTCTCTGATAAGGAGTCACAATTGTTGTAAATGTATTACTAATTTTTAGTTATAAGAAATTACTATTTTTTCCCTAACAAAGTTCTGTCTTGCTGACAGAACTTTACTTTTGAGTAACACATGCAAACTCTATAGAATGGCTTTTATTTAAATTGAAATTTAGTATGTAAAGAACATTTATAATTCAAAGTGTAATAAGTTTTTAAATTTAACTTCTTTCAAAACTTTTTTGTGAATTTTTTACTTTATGTTTTTAAATAAAGACATTTCTTTCCTTATTTTAAATTTTTTTTCCTTCTTAACGATAACTTGGAAATTTTTACAATTTAGTTGTATCTAAGCTTGTTTGTAAAATATAAATGAAATTTTTTGCAATGTAAATCACAAAAAATATTTAATTCTTGTATTTTGTAGTAACAATTTTAAGGATTATTTTGTAAGAATCAAAACTACCATGTCAATTTCATTTTACTAAGTTAGACAGTAATACTGGAAACTTAAAATTTTATCCTCTAATTGAAGTAATTGATATCATAATTGCAAGCCAATTGTAAATTATATGATTGATTACTTGCAATTACACTTTATTTCTTTATTTATTTAGTTTCAACTTGTTTAAAAATATCACTTTTAATATCTATAAATGAGGGTATAGTATACCAATACTATTCTTAAAATATAGAAATGTGAGATGGCGAATTTAAAATTTGTTGATTCAATTTTAATCACCATTATTCTGAACAAAATGAAAAAATAATAATTATAATGTTGCATCCATTAGTAAACCAACTTTACACAAATTTCAAAGAGAATAATGTGGCAAGTAAGTTTTAAGTCTTTTTTTTTCACGACTTGAAAAAGTGAACTTAGTTGCAGTTTATCCACAATTTTAATGTCTAATAATATCCATGTACAATGTAGAAATAAAAAGAAAAAAACAATCTGAATAACTTTTGATCTCATGATATGATTGGATTTTCACTTACTAGGACTCTTTAACTTAATGGTTTAAGGGGATGACCTCAAATATGCTAATTAATAACAATATTTTAAATTGCAAAATCAGGAACAAATATATACTTTCACTGAATAAACATATCACTCAAATAGTTCCTGAGTGTTAGTAATTGTTAATAGTTTTATACCTTACAATTTAAATTTTTTTCGACTATCCTTAAATAAAATAATAAATAAAATCATAAAATAATTTTTATAGTAAGTTATCTGTAAATAAATGAATTTTATAATTGTGAGCAAAATTTTTTCTATTCACTTGAAAAGTTCTCTAGATATAGCGAAATATACAAAAGGTGAAATCAACATTAAAAGATCCAAACTTTGGACTATTCTGGGAGAGTGGAACTGCATATATTGAGGGTAAGAAATCCAAATCCCCTTTTTTAAAAAAAGGTATATTTATTCAGAAAAAGTATGTTTTAGTGTTTGATTTCGTTACTTAAATGATGTTTGCTGGAAGAAAAAAAAACTATTACTCATTTATACTTATTTTGATGTGTAACATTAGACTATTTACTACAGTTAATACCTTATATTTTGTCTTTATTTACTTCTGTTTCTGTTAATTTGTTCTATTTTATATTAAGTTTGTAATTGAAGAGCAGAAGCTATTAGAAAAGTTTAATTTTATTGCTGCATGGAGTAACTTATTTACTTAATAGTTGAGTTGAAAGCAGTAATTAAGGTAATGCAAACATTAAAAAATTACACAAAAACTGCAGCAAATAGTAGAAAGAATCTGAGCAAATAGTAGAAAGAAATAAAAAAATTGCATATATTGTTAAGAATATTAGTTTGCTAGTGCTATTATCATATCTAAATAGATATTTAGATGTTTGAAATTATTTGTTTTTACTTGCATGCTTGTTCTCAGTAAAAAAAAAAAGTAAAATATAGTTGGAATTATAGATTAGTATAAGAAATTGTAATGCTTGGCAAAGGCCTAGTGTCGTCATTTTTTATTACTACTAAAGAGAGGAAAGTGTGATAAACTTTATAATAAGAGAGGAAATTATAAAGAAAGCATTTTATGCTTTACAAATGTATTCATGTCCTCAGTTTCTTTTCTTTTTTTAAAGATTTTTATAACTCTCTCTTCTCATTAGTATTCACAAAAAAGACGATGCATGGCAAAGACCCTAACATCGCAATTTCTAGTGCTAAAAATATTGTATTAACTCCATTTTATGTTTTTTACTCTGAGAATTACATGTGAATAAAAAAAAAGTTTTTTTTTTTCTCCAATGCCCGCCTGAGGAATGACATTTACATACATGCATTTGTTGGCCACTTTTTCAGGGGCACCTTAGTAGGTGGGCCAACGTTGCTCCCACATAAATAAAAAATAGTTAGTGTTGCCATTTAGAAATTTTCATAAAATTTTCTCTGTAATTGTAACCATAAAGGCTACTTAATCATTTATAACACCATTCTTAAGCACTTAGATCATAATACCTTTGTACAAAATTTCATTCCTTTCACTCAAACAATATGTTCTCCATAGGGGAAGTCTGCAAAGTTATTTTGTAATCATTCTGTATATTTATGCAACTATGTACATTAATTTTTTTTAATTATTAATTTACGTGTAGTAAAATAAATTAATGAAGAAAGCATCAATAAATATTTATTCAAATCCTTTTTATAATTTTCTCTATTATAAATGTCGTTTTCAGTGAGTTATTTTGTTATAATTTTATACATTATCATTATTTTAATAAAATATCTTTTGTGATACTTTTGAATAAGTAATCAAATTTTTAAATAATTGGTGTACTTTTACGCTATGGCAACTTGCATTCAATTCAACAATATATTTTTTCCATTAATTACCTTTGTAATAAATTTATACTGAATATGTATATATTACAGATTCTGGTGTTGCTGAGAGAGCTCTTCACTTTGCTAATGGTTACATATTGCGAGAGAGACCTATTATCATAGCATTTGGTAAACAATGATTAGATGACTTCATCATCTTTTTTGATTATAAGTAAGTAACATCATAGCAAACATTATTTAAGCTTAAATTTTGAATTTGGGTTGAAATTTTAAATTTGAATTTTCAGTAAATTTTTATAACATAATCATAAATGCTTTTTAAAAGGCTGCATCACTTTGAATTTTAAATAAATTGGCTATTTTGATGTTATTAAGCTTTTAAACTTTGGTAACCGAGGGTTATCTGATGTTGATTGTAATTTGTTTGGCACTTATTTGTTTAGTGGGGTGCCTGATATAGTTTAGCGAAAATTGCTAAGTTTTATGCTGAATGATTCAGCGAGCTGTTTCTTAAACGTTGGTCGAGTTTTATTTTTGTTCTTACAACCAAAATGAAATGTTGATTGAAAATGGTCTCAGAATTGAGTTTTTTAGAATTATTGGCATTTAATTACTTTTTCAAATGTCAAGCTAAAAGTTTTTGAAATATAATAATGTAAGGACAGGGTGCGTAGCGTTTGTAAAAAGTACTTAAAGGTGCTTTTTTGGGGATTTTGTTTTTAAAAGCTTTTAAAGGTGCTTTTTTCAGCTGGTGCTTTTTTTCCGAATAATTTTTTTTCTTTCCTTCAGTGATATCTGGTGGATCCCATGCATTTCACGAAAAATGGGGAGTTTGCTACGTAATCATTGATGCGGACTTCATGTCGTACCCATGTTATGACTTGCGCATGCGCACACTTGAAACCGAAACACGAGTGCTCCAATTCGGATAGAGAATATCAGATCCTTATGAAATGTTTTTCTTTTTAATTTAATTTATTTTTGTTCTTGTTTATTTTATTTTACTTCTAACACTTTTTTTGACGTATGGGGTAAGGGTACCTTTATTCTGAGTTCAGGGTCAAGTTGAATTCACTCGGTGATGCGGGAAGGTACTGATTGTTTTGATTTACGCCCGTTTGTTTTTTTTTAACACTAAAACTGTTTATAAAAAGTTTTTGTTTTTCAATAATATCATTGATTGAATATGAATTTTTTGAGTGCTTGAAAATTTTTGTAAAGTGCTTGAAAAGTTTTTAAAAAGTGCTTATTTTTGATTCAAAGATTTGGCTATGCACCCTGAAGGATATTTTATTAATATAAAATTTTTACTTCAAATTTTAGGTATTTTATTTCTTTGTGTCCTTTGAAAAACGCAAAAGGCATTAGAAATATTTTCATATAAAATGAAGAAGATGGTATTTCAGTTAGTTTGGTAGATGATACTTTTATTTAGAAATCAAAAAAGACTCAAGACTCTATTAGAATTTTTTTTATTAGGGAATTTATTATTTGTGTGGTCAGAGTTCTCCCTCTAAAAAAGGGCAGGGTACTTCCTCACAGTAAAGGACACACACTTAACACCCTAGAAATTCATCAAATTGTGTGATATTATGTAATAACTGAATTTGATCCTCAGTAATATAAATTAAATAATAATATAATAAACAATAATTCTCACACATTATCAAAACAAGAGAAAATTTTGTAATTTATAAAAAACAACTGAAAGCATGCTAAAAGACAATCTCTGAGCATAATTTTTTTCAAAAACAGTAAACTTAAAATATAAAAAAAAAAAAAAAAAAAAAAAAAAAAAAAAAAAAAAAAAAAAANAAAAAAAATTATTAGTTGATAAACAACTTGAAAGCTTTCTTTTTACAATTTAAACTAAGAAATTATGAAAAAAGGTATTTTTTTTATTTAAAAAAATATTTATTTCAAAATTTTTTTTTTAAATCTCTTAAAAAATTTATTAATATACCTCCCACCTTATGTAAAAATTTAACCAGTTGTGAAAAATCCTAACAAAGCACATATTTATAATAGTAGTCTGTATTAAACCTATGAACGCAGATAATTTTACCAATGTGTGATTATTATTTAAGCAGTTTGTTATTTATTTATTTTTTAAATGGAATGAGTAAAAAAGCAGTGTTTTTCGAAGGTAGTGATGGTTGCTTATTTTTACAAAAAGGGCAAAGAGCATGCATTTTTAGGGATCAAAGGATAGATAGGATAGGCCACCCTTTAAAAAAAAACGTTTAAGGAGAACATTGGTGTGACATCATGTTAAATTTCATCCATTTACTATTAATTTACTTTATATAGTAATGCAGTCACTATATAAAATTATTTAAAAAGAATTTATGTTTAAAAATTTTAAAGTTCAATACATTAGAAAACTTTAAATTTCAATGTAAATGCTACTGTACTCTATTCATTTTTATTTCTCTGAACTACTTTTTTGTTTTGTTGAATAATATTCTTATTTAAAAAAAAATGAAAAATGGAGGAGAGCCTTTTATTGTCTGCAAGAAATGAATTATGCATTTAAATTTACAAAACTATAATAATCAACTCTCTAACTTTTAAATATATTTTTATTGTGAAAATTGCATCGAGGTTTTTTTATTTGCCTTACTTTATTGAAGGAGCGAATTCTGTGGTATTTTATTAATTTTGTTCAGCTCTTGTCCTGTTAATGAGCATAACAGATTATTCTTTTACAAGTTATACTTTAATTTTAAAAAAATTTAGAGTATTAAAAATTCACTTGATTTTTTTTAAAATTTTATTTAAATGCTGAATTAAATTAATGAGAGCATACTAGGGTAAAGTTATATATAGTGGTGTGAATTTTCTGTTTTAATTTAACAATTTTTTTCCATTTTATTACTCTGTTAAAACTGATATTAAATAATGGTTGTTTTTATTTTATTTTACAGGAAAACATAAAAAGAACAGATGATTCATCTTTGGGCATATTAAGATTGGATCAGATTCACAAGTACTGCACCGAGTGTTCTGGTATGCAGCCTTGAGTCTTGTTATTGCTGAGATTTTTCTGGAAAAGAAAAAGAAGTTTTAAAATAAATCCTATAAATAAAAGAAAACAAATAAAATTTGAAGTCTTCTAGGATGGAGGAAATATAAATTGATGCATGAACTTAAAAGGTGTGTGTAATAATAATACTCATAAGAAAGGTGAATTCGAGTTATTTTTCCTTCACTTGCTATGTTTATAATGATATAAATTTCGCATACTTGGACTCGATCTTATTAGTTTGAGGGAACGACCTCAAATATATCAATTTGTGATTGCAGGTGATATAATAAATTACAGAATCAGACACAAAAACATACATTCTTTGAATAAGCATACCTTTTTTCCTGTAGATTTGGATTTCTAACCCTCAATATATAGGGTGTAGCCGCAATTTGGATAATATGTCTTCAATAGTTTGATCAGCAAAGCGGTTTAGAGCGGCTCACAATTCTAAAATTTATTTATCCTAGTATAATTATGCAAAAAAATTATATTTCATATAATAATAATCGATAAAAGTTTGAATTGTGACATATCAAAATTTTTACATCATGTTGAGTGTAATTTTATGTGGCAAAATTTAAAATTTGTGAGTCCAGATTAAAATTAGTCTTTTNAGGGAACGACCTCAAATATATCAATTTGTGATTACAGGTGATATAATAAATTACAGAATCAGACACAAAAACGTATAATAAATTACAGAATCAGACACAAAAACGTACATTCTTTGAATAAGCATACCTTTTTTTCTGTAGATTTGGATTTCTAACCCTCAATATATAGGGTGTAGCCGCAATTTGGATAATATGTCTTCAATAGTTTGATCAGCAAAGCGGTTTAGAGCAGCTCACAATTCTAAAATTTATTTATCCTAGTATAATTATGCAAAAAAATTATATTTCATATAATAATAATCGATAAAAGTTTGAATTGTGACATATCAAAATTTTTAAATCATGTTGAATGTAATTTTATATGGCAAAATTTGTGAGTCCAGATTAAAATTAGTCTTTTATTGACCGTTAAAAGGAATACAATAATAAAATTTTGTGAAACATGTGAGGGCCTATATTAGAATATACATTACAACGGTTGAGTTTTTCTCATTTTTTTTTATTTTTAAAACTTTTCTTAAAAGTCCTATTTTGATGTGCATCATCTTAATTTTTTGGCTTTTTCTTATTACTAAAATCAACAAATGGCTCTACAATACTCAATTAATAATATGTAGACTAAATAAAAAACAAACAAACAATGAATTGGAAATTGGCAAAAGAGATGTTTGGATAGAATAAGTTTGAAATTACTAATCTACTTTGACTTTGCTAGCAGGATTAGATATAACTATTTTCATGACAACTTTTCTACTAACAGTTGTTTCTTTTTTCTTTTTTAAATTTGCAATAAAAATAAATAATTCAACATGTAATGGTTGAACTATTTTTTTCCCCTTATATGTTGCAAGTAGTGTTTGTATATCATTTGCTGAAGATACAGTTTCTGTATTTTCGATGGAGTGTTATGCCAACTTAGGGTTGAACATAGTCAAATAGCTATAAATAGGGTAAATATAATTTTTAGGAAATGCATGTGTACACGAAAATTTATTTTAAGTATTTACCATCCGTTTTGCAACAAATAAATGGCATACGACCCGCACAGTCGTGTTGGAAATAGTAATGTTTTGCCTTCTTTTTGCTGTATGTGAAAGGAAACACAGCGCTCTTGCCTACAAAAAATTAAATAAACATTCAATAAATATCTGGTTAAGTAAATAAAAAAAAGTATCTTGTTATTCCTGTCAATGCTGGTAATTGCTTGAATTTTAAAAAACAAAATAGAAGTTATGTAATGCATTGCATGTAAACTATTGAAAATTAGTTTCTTTTTTATTAATTTCTGAATGAGGGAAGGGATTACAAAAGGAACTCTGGTCTTTGAATACGGATTAAAAAAATTCAATAGAATGGGAAGTTCAATAGAAGTTCCTAGTTCAATAGAATTTCAATAGAACTAGGAGGCTCCGCCCCCTGCTCGCTAACGCTCGCCAACCCCCGAGAATTGCTAAGCAATCCTATGTGGTTCACGCCTTGAACCATGGCTCGCTGCACTCGCTCGCCAATGAACACAATGTTCTAGCACAAAGACATAATATATTATCATCAAAGACATAGTATTTTATCATCAAAGACATAGTATTGTACTTATGTAGAAGAATTCTACCAATGTTCTTATTGGCTTTTAAAAAAGTATATTAGCTATTTAGATTGTACATGGTGAAAAAATCAAAACATTAGCTAAATAAGAAACATATTAGCAAAATAAATTATCAAATATTGCTTCACTAATATTCTGCATTTTAAAGCGTGAAAATTCAATGCATAAATAAACGCGAAATATAAAAAAATTCAATGCATTCAATACAAACACTTAAACGTTTTT
>NC_092204.1:21144079-21147832 GCF_043381705.1 Parasteatoda tepidariorum
TATACACATTTATAAAATTTGTTTATCCACTGATATATAAAAGCAAATAATATTTTTCAATAATTATTTATTCATATTATTTATTTGATGACAATTGAAAAATCTTTGAATTGTAAGGTCTACAAATTTTTACATTATTTTAAAGAATGCAGTTTCACATGGAAAAATACCAAATTTGAATGAAATCTGTTAATAGCAAAAAACAACCTAAACAATCAAATTTTAAGGAAGTTTTGTATTTAAAATACCCATATTCTAAGTTAAAAATAAATAAAGTAAGTGCCAACGTGAAAAACTTTTTATCCATTATCTATTAAATTTGGTAGAAATAGAAATGTGGAAGAAGAAATATTTAAAAAAATAATTGCAAGAAAATACATAATTTTAAATTAAGAACTGAAATTTTAAATTAACGAATGAACTCTAATTAAAAGTTTAAATAAATTTGTTTTGTTTGTAATTTTAGCATTTTAATATCATTTTTTTAAAAAATAGTACATGTTTTGTGGATATCACTTCATGTTTTCTCTTAAATGAAAATTATAATATTGAACAATACAGATTATTATTATTTATGGCTAATTATATTAATAAAGATTGACTGTTTTTATCTTCCAAAATCCACAAAAGAGGTTGCCACCCAAGCTATTTAGGTTCATTTAAATGAATTTTAGCCTATAAATCTTTCATTTTAGGTGTCGAGATGTACCGACTTGCCATGTTCTTTTATGCAATTTCTGGACATCCATAGCTCAAACTTCGCATCTGTGTCAGTTTAGAATATGTGTGCCTTCATAAAGTGCTGAATCCCTCTCTTAGAATCATAACACAGGAGTGTACTGTTTTCACCTTCACAAGTTTTGACAGCAGTATCCCAATCTACTTTCCAGAAATTAAATGTGCATTTATTACAGTCTGAAAAGAAAATGAATGTATATAAATATCTAAACACTTGAGGAAACAAACACGCCTCTATAATAGGTTTTAAGTGTGCCACTACACGCAAATTATATTTTTTTAATAACATCAAAACTATGAAATAAATATTCTTCAAATGAAAACCAACTTGTTAAATTATGTTTTTATTGTCAAACTTCATGTTTTTTCTGAAATCATAATTTGATAGTTAAATATTTTTGCTTCCGTAAACACCAACATTGGCGTATTTTGGATATTAACATAAATTTATATCGAGTAAGAGTTGACGTAAGTTTGTTATTTTCTATCTCGTCTCTATACACAATATTTACTGAGACAAATGTTAGCTATTGTGTTTTACTCTACCAGGAACTATCCTTGGTTCTTGCTGTATGTTGTAGAACACCACCATTTTTGGTGTTAAAGTACACAAAATTTTTTTGCACTGGCTAGTTTCCCATTCCAAGCATAAAACACACATGACAAAAAAAAAGAGAAACATTTAGGATGAATTTCAAAAAAAAAATTTTTTTTTTTTTTAAACCTTATATGTTTTCCAATACTTTTATAAAAAAGGACTATTAGATTGAAAGGACTGCAGGAATATTTGATTCTATTATTTTATGAAGTCCTTTTATTACACTATAAAACATTTTGCTGTGTTGTTTCTGATGCCACTTGCCAATGCCAGCAAGCCTACTGGGTAAAACCATGTGAATGTAAGAGGGTGCATTTTTTTATATTTTGCAGTTGCGCCATCTATAGCCAAGAATACCACTTCGCACACGTCACAGCCTGTTTATAGGGTGTACCCATTCATTCATCCACAGATTGTAATTTTGATCTGAACCAAGGAACAACCGATCTCCAAATCACCCAGAGGTATTGATTTGTTATGGGAACATGGAGGACTTTGTGACCCGGCAGATTTAACGTGTACCAGTCACCATTTACTGCATGGGTAGTCTTTAGCCATCGGGGATCCAACTCAAGACCTCTTCGACATGGGCCCAATGCCCTACCAACCAGATTATATAGGCATAAAACATTTTTGTGTGTCTTAGCTCTAAAAATGTTGGCAATTTCTTTTCACTAAAGTGGTGTTGTGAAGCACCATACATAACTTTTGGATCTAAATGGTTCTCTACATTAAGAATGCTCTTTTAGACTACTTACAGTAAAGTAACCGCCACCATTTTTATTGCTTAATACTTATGCACTGAAATTTATTATTACAGTCAGTAAAGTTATTTTTACAATGCAATATAAAGCAGGAATCATTAATGTACAGTGCACAAAATTAAAAACAGACCACTCTGAATAACTTCTGATCAGATTTTAAAGTTATGGGACTTAACTTTAATATTTTGAGGGATTGACCTCAAACAAAATTTTCTGTCGGGAACAAAATTTATTCAATTTTTTTTTTAATTTTTACAATTTTCCAGCCAACTTAACTAACATCCTAGCTAATTACACTAGGTGAAACCTTTCAAGTTTGCCTAACGGCAAGGGAGTTTCGTTTCTCTAGTCAAACATGCCTGAGTTTAGGACAGATATACTTGTGATTTTTATTTTTAATGTATTCACTTCCCTCAACAACCCACCCCTGTGATTATTTCACAGGTACTTTTCTATTTAAAAACAAATACTATTCATTCTGTTCTTTTACATTCTATCTTATAGTACATATTAAATTTCAAGCAATAACGTTTACCTTCATATCATAAAATAATTTTGAGTGTGAAATAAAAAGAGATACTGGTTTTCGTTGACGATTTTGTTTTAACGGAAACACCATCCGCTTTTTTGTTTCATGACGATAAAAACTACGAAAATCATCCACAACGAGTCCGACGACAGCGAAATTCAATCTGTTTCTCTTTGGGTAAAGTTTTTGTCGAAACTTTGTATAAGAAAGCAAAACTCTTCTGTTTACTCACCACAAATTTCTGTCAGGGTACTTAGTGCAAATATTTTATACATTACCAAAAATACACAGTGCATGTGCTATTTTGGCTTTTAGTTTACCTTTTTTATTATTATTACAGCTTATTCAAAATGAAAACATCCGACTTACGTTACAATCAGTACCGTCTTTACGCATGGGCACACCCGGGCAGTGCCCAGGGGGCCCTTGAGAATCATACTTTTCATAAATTGCAAATTAAGAGCAAAAACATTGCATTATACATTTTTTATTATTAATATATTCCAGTTGTAAAAAGTGTGCATTTTTTCCCCCTGTAAATAGTGATTGATTATCTTGAAAACATCAATAATTTGAATAGTTTATCATCAGGAAAACTTAAAAAGTCAACCGAAATCTATTTTTCCACATTGAAATGTTCTTAGGTACTCACCTAACTTCTCTAAATATGCTTGACCACCACCAACTCCGTTTAGTATTTATAATTAGTTAAATAAAGTAATAATTGAAAGAGTTTAGAATTATAGAGCACTTTGAGACAGCAACTACAGTAGGGAACCGATTATCCGGAACGATCGGGACCATCGCTATTCCGGATAACTGATTTTTCCGGTTTTCTGAATCGCTACAAAAAGCCGTTTTTTTATCGTTAAACCCAACTAAAAAAAGAAATATATATTTGGAAATTATCTTAAAAAGAAGAAAAAACGATGAAGTAATACACTAATGATTATTTCTAAACTGATGGTAAGGTAAACATCCTTCAAAAAAGAAAGAAAAATACTAAAATCTTATGAAGAAAAAAACATCTTTTTAAAAAAAATCGCGGGAAAATTTATCGAATTTCGTTCCGGTTTTTTGGTTTTCCGGTTTTCTGATTTCCGGATAACGGGTTTTGTACTGTA
>NC_092204.1:21148098-21265925 GCF_043381705.1 Parasteatoda tepidariorum
CGGCCGAAGACTCCCCGTGTAGTAAATGGTGACTGATGCACGTTAAATCTGTCGAGTCTCAAAGTCCTCCATGTTCCCATAACAAATCAATACCTCTGGGGGTACCGATCCAGGAGTTTCCTTGTCTTCTGGATTGGTTCAAAATTACAAGGCTACGGCGTTGAACATTAGTAGTCGTAAACCCAAAAATTAGGTCGATTGTTCAACGGCGGTCATAACATAAAATAAAATATATTCCAGTTGTAAAAAGTGTGCATTTTTTTTCTGTAAATAGTGATTGATTATCATGCAAGCATCAATAATTTGAATAGTTTATCACCAGGAAAACTTAAAAAGTCAACCGAAATCTAATTTTCCACATTGAAATGTTCTTAGGTACTCACCTAACTTCTCTAAATATGCTTGACCACCACCAACTCCGTTTAATATTTATAATTAGTTAAATAAAGTAATAATTAAAAGAGTTTAGAATTATTGAGCACTTTGAGACAGCAACTATTAAACTAGTTATGCTTGATGTGCATTGAAAGATGTTATATTAACGGACTAGTGAGACGAAATAATTCATACCTTCTAAATTTTTTTACTTGTTGTACCCTTATGTTTTTTTTTTCTATTTAATGTTTTAATTAGCTTGGTTTTGAAAAATATTTTATTATTTGAGGACTGCAACTGATTATCATTTCAAAAATAATTTTTTTTTAATTATGCATAGTTTAAAAATGCTTCATTTTATGCGCATTGAATTTTTGGGATAATAAAAATGTGTTTAATTTTGTTAAAAATTATAGCACATCTTAAAAATACTTTATTTTATGCATGTGAAGTTTTTTAGGGGTACAAAACATTTCTGTGTCCGGGGGCCCTGTTGCTATTAAGACGGCCCTGCTTACAATATCCAATTATTTGTTTATTAATACGCTGAAACAAAATTGATCAATCTTATCTTATTTTCTTTCTCGTAATACCGTTAATCTTTTTTAGTAAACTGGTAATTAGGAAAACAAAGTTTTGAAAATGTAAATTGAATTGGTAATTATGAAGAATATTACAAGGTTCGAGGAAAGACTAATTAATGTTTTTTTATTTTTTTTCAGACTGATGATTTTCTCTATCTTTTTTATTTAAAAAAATCAACAAATTTATTTATTAAATTTTATAATTTTTATTTAAAGAACAAAATTCTCTATAATTATTTTCGATTTCTTGATTTTAATAAGTTACCACATTTTCCGGCATAAGTTACATATTTACCTAGTTAGCAAAAATTACAATCCTCGAACGATGACACATTTATGGTTATTAACGTCTCAACCACATTTCATTTGTGTTCGAAATAAAAAAATTCTATAAACTACAAATGTTTATTATTTTTATTGTATAATTTCAAGAGAACAATAACATGAATTTCAATATTTGATTAACTTTAACATACATAACCGGGGAGCTTTCCACCTTTAAATCCAGGCCATTTCTGAATTATTTTATAGAGTGCTGCACCAGGACAAGCAGTACACTTGGCATCTCTGTGACCATGAATTTCACGATTTGCAGTGATGAATTTCTGAAATGATGCAAATGAATTTATTTCAGCATTTACATTGTATTTTACATACACCGTCACTAATGCAATGTTCTTCTACACTAGCATCGTTGTCAATTTTTGCGGTGTATGAAAAAAAATTATTCCGGTGATTTTTACAAAAGAAAAATCTAGCCATTGAAGCTACTAAAAGTTTTCTAATTTTTGCTAGGGCCTTAAAATTATAATTACTTAATCATCAAGTTTTTTGTATGTAAGCTTAAATTATTTGTGTGTTAGTCTGGTCAAAATGACTTAATCATATTAATGTAACTAAGAATCAAATATTTCTATTTCCAATGAGCTGCACAATCGGTCTTGCCGATGAGCAGACCTAGTGCGTTCTCCAGAGATGGTATCCACTCTTTCAGGATATCACCACAATGGGTAAGATACCGTTGGTCATGTTAATTTGGACGTCTAGTTTCTACCACGCTAGATGGCAGCACCGAGACTCTGTTTGGATGCTTAGGAATTTAATTTTCCCGGAAATGCCAAGAGCCAATAAGGCACTCCAGGGATCTTTTACATGCCTATCTTTCTTTCAAAGCACTACAGCTTGTTACAGACCATGCCGTCCCAAGTAATCTTAGCCCTCTGATCCTATCCGCAGCGATTCCTATTTACAGTATGCAAGTCCTTCTCCACCAAGTCAAACCACCTAATTGGTAGTCTTCCTCGTTTTCTGTTTCCCGTGGAATTAGTATTATCAGATCGGAATCGATGTCCGAACCATCGTAGTCTATAACATTTCATGACTTTAACAATATCGACTTGCTTGTGTTTTTGGTAAAGTTAAACTAGGATCTGCAGTTATTATTCTCATTGATTGCACCAAATATTTTTCTTAAGATTTTCCGTCCAAAGGTCAATAATTTATTTTCATGTAACTTGGTTTTTGTCTAGGATTCATTATCATGAAGCGGAATAGATCAAATTAGTATTTTATAATTGTCAATTCTGTTTTTAAACTTAAAAATCGAAATTTCTGTTTGTTTTTGAGGCCAATGATAGCATTTATTTGACATAGCGAGCCTGTTGTTTATCTCGACCATAGTAATAACCACCTTATAATTTAGCATTTTTTAGACAATCAGTAAACAATGTGTTTAAAAAAAACATTGAATGAACTTACTTTTTCAACTCCACAGTCAATGAGTGAGCGGGCAGCATTCAACATAGCACTTCCTGGTTCCTTTTTATCGAAATTGCCCATAAATGAAATGCCTATTGCTTTGGAATTGAAATTGTAAGTGTGGGCCCCAACTGCTTTCCAACCACGACCTTCATAGATGCGTCCATCTCCACCCACAAGGAAACTGTATCCAATATCGGCCCATTCTGAAACAGTAAAGGTAAAATACTTAATTTGCATGTATTTAAAAACAATGATAAGTCACACTTTTTATGTTTCTTGAAGAAATAAAGTGATGACAACGCAACATACATTTTATTCGCTTTAATTAAGAATGTTATCACAAAACAATGTTACTGACTAAAGTATTTTGTTGATTAGAAGTACAATAGTACTTCTATGTCAGAAAGAATATTTCTTCATTTGATAATTCACTTCCATATTTTGTGGATTAATACTTTAATAAAAAAACGATTTTTCCATCTTTATTCTTTAAAGATATATATTTCTAAAAGAAATCTACGTAAAATTAGTCTTATAAAAGCATATTTCTGAAGGCGTAATACGTTTACTTCAAGAGAAGCTAACTTAAATTCATCTTAGAAAAAAAAGCTTAGGCTTTTTTAAATTTATGTAGTTACAGCCTTTTAACTTGTCATGTAATTTTCTTTATTGTTCTACTTACTGTTGGTATTCATGTGGTAATTCTGTACTTGTCGCGCCACTTTCGCGCACGTGTCTTTAGAGTTGCATGTTGCTCCAGCTGTGTGATGAATAAAGACATGACTAACAGGAACCTTCATTGCTGTAGATTTTGCACTGCGAGCACCCCATGCTGCTCTTGGTACAATTTCTGGGCAAGCTTTAAAAAATAAAAGAATGGCTCATTAATGTGGTTGGAAAAAAAATTATAACTAATATATTAATTTTATTAAAAGAAAAAACTGTGTATTTTTTCCACACTGATAAACATATTTTTAAACACGTATTCTTACCAAGGACCCGTTTTCCGAATGTCCATTTGATTGGATTCTAAATCAACTTTCGGAATAACTTTCAAGTATGTCTCAATTTACTCAGTTTAGAAAAGCAAAAAAACTTATGAAGACAAAGAAAAGTCTCCACAGTTAAAAAAATGTATATATATGCAATAAATCATTACCATTTTACCACCTTGTGATCTATTTTCTCTTTTCAAAAAACAAATGTGTGAAATATCTTAAGTTTTGAGGTAACTGATTAGCAATCAGCACTTCGACCAAAATAATCGATTTGATTCGATATAATTTTTTTTAAAAAAAAAACTTAATAAAATGGACATTTAGAAGTGTCCCCAATGAATAATTTAATTTTATTTTAAAAAAAAAGTTCTTTTTTTATAAAATTTTTAAAAAAAATCGTTGAATACCTGAATAAATTCCAGAAATTCCAAGTAGAACCACAAGCAGGACGAATGTCAGCTTCATGATTTCCTGTCAAAATTCAACCTGTTAAAGATAAAAAAATAACATCCTTGGTCAGTTAAATATTTTTTAACTATTTAGTATATTAGTAGGCATTTACAAACTTGCTCATTTTTTAATAACTTTTTTTATTTTTATTTTCTTACGTTAAGTTAAATAATGGGCGTCTTTTTTTCTTTCTTGGTGTACTATAATATTTGGAGAAAACTATCGTTAGAAGATTGTTGATCTTCTATAACGATTAAAACTAAGAATGCAAAGTCACCAGTTATGACAACTAATACCAAAAATATGGAATTATACATACTAACCAACGAATTAGAAATTTGTGAGATTTTCTGTTAATTGCTCGGTAACGGTGAAAATATTTAAAATCTATAACATGTATGAAACCTCATCAGATGATTGTCAACACAGCACAACTCATTGCGTTCTTAAAAGCAGCCATATCAAAGGTTTTCAAAAGCCTGAAACAGAACCTACAGTCAAAAAGACGTAACTGTGGTTCGACCAAAATTAACCAATACCGTGATCGCCTTCAACGAATTGTATGGCAAAAATTATATATTTTTTTTCTTGTACTTCAGCTGACAAAAAAATCCCTTTTAACAAGGTTTTTCCCAACTGATTGCGGCGCAAACCATGCGAAGAGGAAGAAAATACGTTTTCGAATGTCTGCGAGTCTCTTATATCTGCCCAAAATTCAATTACAATGGTGTAGGTAACGACTGTGGTAGACATCTGAGGGCTGGAAATCGTTTATATGGACAGATAAAACACGCTACACCTTGTTTTGCACTAATTGAAGTCGAATTCGGCGTGAACTCCAGAAAGCTATGATTTCATTCCACCTTGTTAGCTCTGTATAAGGGGCTCGTGGAAGTATGATGTAGGACATGTACTGCTGGCACGAAAGTGGTGCCCTGGTGTTTTCCGAATATTAACAGAAAGTCCTTCAGTACCTGTGCATATTGACAGAACAATTGCATCCTGTAATGTTTCATTCTTATCCCGAAGTTAAAGGATACTTCATGAATGATAATGGAACTATGCATCGTGCCAGTAGCATTCAAATTCGGTTTACTGAACATGAAACAGATTTCCAACGTCTTTTCTGGCCACCGCAAAGCCCGCATACACCAGAAACTTTTTCTGGCATGTTGGAAAGGCACATCCAACTGCAATCTCCTCTTCCATTTAAATCAACGGGATCTTAAAGCTTGAGTAGCCAATGAACGGTATTCGCTGGATATAATCGTACTCTAGAAGCATTTACAGTCGATGCCTTCATGAATGCAGGCTCTTATCCTTGCAAAGGAAAATCCAGTAAAGTTTTAATTTAAGTTTTCTAATTCATTAGTCAACGTGTATATAATATACTAAACATATAATAGTCTTCAATGTTTAGAAGAAACTTTTTCTCAGTTAAGTTTGTTACTTAGCAATAGCAACAATGGGGAACATATGCGNAAAAAAATGACTCCAACAAAAACTCTCGAAAAGGAAAAAAATGGGATGCTTAATAAATGGGATGCTTTGTGTTGTTTTGTAAAAAAATTGGCATAAAGAAAGAGACTCATCTTGCAAAGAACCTTTCGTATAACAACAAGTAATTTTATAATTTAATTTAGTGAAATATTTAAATTTTGTCAACATATGTGCTAGCTACTCCCCCATGTTTTTGTTACTATATATAGTTGGCTACTATACATGTTGGACCCTACTTTACGTGCTTTATAAAGCACGTAAAGAAGGGTCCAACATGATTGCATAGGATCTCTGTATTCCTTTCTAAGGTTCTAATAGTTTTCACATGGTTCTTCCCTCCTTAAAATGTATTGTTTATGGGCGAAAAATATCAAAAGTTTCTTTTACTCAAGTTAGGGGGGCCCCAAAATCCTATTATGCTTCCCCTATTTTCAGAGGTTAATCGGGCCCTGTTTACAGTCGATGCCTTCATGAATGCAGGCTCCTATCCTTGCAAAGAAAAATCCAGTAAAGTTTTAATTTAAGTTTTCTAATTCATTAGTCAACGTGTATATAATGTACTAAACATATAATAGTCTTCAATGTTTAGAAGAAACTTTTTCTCAGTTAAGTTTATTACTTAGCAATAGCAACAATGGGGAAAATATGCGACTGACGAGGAATTTCATAGAATTCAACTTTTCTTAGTTGCATAACAACGATGAAGAATTCTATAAAATTTTTCATCAATAGTAGATTATTTGAAAAAAATTTCTCTAAACACTGCAGAGCGTTCCCTTCCTTGTTAGAAGAAGGAAGAATTTGTAGGGTCCAAAACAAAGATTTGTTGTACTGTGCTTTGTTCGAAAAATTGAGTCCAAAATATTAAGAGTTTTACTATTAATTTTCAAGAATTTAATCTCTGGCGTAACTGAATCTCTATGGCCTTTATATAAAAAGTCTTTATTTTTTGAGACGTATTTCATAAAAATTGACAATATATACAAGCTTGATGTTCTTTTTATCCTAATAATTAGTATATATTTTTGAGCATTTTTTATAAGCAATTTTTTAAATACTTTGACTTCAAATTTCTTTTCTTCGAAAACATGTAATTGGTATAGTGCTGATGTAATGTAATGTAAATGTAAATGTAAGGATTGTTGGTGAAATACCAAAATACCTAAGACAGTTACACTAATAAATTTTTTTAAAATTAATATCTTAGCAAAAGCTCTCATTTTTAGTAAACAAAATAATGTGAGGAATATATATTTAACAAGTTTAAGATTAATTGGAGCAGTAGTTTTCGAGAAAAGATTCATTTTGTATAGAAAATTTCAGTTTTGAGAAAAAATTCACGAAAACGAAACAGGTATAAATGTTTCAGAGTGGCACAAAACGTTTTTATCAAAATACGTCGAATGCATAAATATAATAAATGTTTTAGGATCGTTAAAATCTGTATTATGAAGCAAAATTTCAGGTATATGAGTTTAGGTCGAAAAATATGAATAACACCCAAAATGTTCTTTTTTTCTTGGGCAAAACTGGACTCAAGAGATTAGGAATTGAAAATCCTTTATGTGGGATCGAAATTTCAATTGCATTATTTGAAATGTAAGTTTAAAAAGTATAATGCGTGGACAATTCCTCTTTTATAGATTTATCTCAACAACCTTTGTCATAAACTGGTTTTTTCTTTCTTTCTGTAACGTTTGTTCACTGTATATTTTTATACATAAAAAAAAAAGTCGTTGAAGTTTGCAGCAAACCATAAAACTCTTTTTTTTTTTTTTTTATCGGAAACTAACAATTATTGATAAAATAACAAATAATTAATAGATAAAATAACAAACTTTCTACTTAGGAAAAGCAGAATTTGAAATATTTATTTTTTGTTATTTCATATATGTATGTAAGATCGAAATTTCAACTACACGGCTAAAATGTAGGCTTAATAATTATGGTGTGTGGACAATTTCTCCTTTATACATTTATCTGAACAGCCTTTGTTATAAACTGGTTTATTTATTTATTTGTAACGTTTATTCAAAGTATATTTTTATGCATTAAAAAATAGAGAGTTGTTAAAGTTAGCATCAAACCATCAAACTTTTTTTTTTATCAGAAACTAACAATTAAATAATTTATTAGTAAAATAACAAACCTTCTACTTAGGAAAAGCGGAAATTGAAATATCTATTTTTTGTTATCTCATATATGTATGTAGGATTGAAATTTCAACTGCACAGCTTAAAATGTAGGTTTTAAGTATAGAGAGTGGATAATTTCTTTTTTATCGATTTAAAAAAAAGAAGTGATCTATAGAAAAATCATAATCGACCTATATTTTCATAATGATCAATAAAAGATCATAAATGATAATAAATATGAACTATACTCGTAAAAAGGTAAACATGTAATGAAATTACAGTCATCGGATTGACACAAAAATGAACTTTTAAACACAAAAATAGGAATGGAAATTTTAACAAAATTAAATTTACTTAACTTCTTAAGAAATAGTGCAAGAAAGAAAATTTTGGGTTCTTACCACATGAATATCCGATTAGATTAAATTTTCCTTCCGTTCAATTTCTTATATATAGATTACATATCATTAAGATACGTAACGTGAGAATTCATCAATTACAAACAACGGTTGAAATTTATCTCTGAAACTGGGAGAAACCATTTGGAAGATAAAAAACGGAAGAGATTGAAATGAAATAAAGAAAAGGAAGCAAGTAAGTTTCCTTTCAACATGGGTTTTTCCTTAGATAAAATAACCAGAAAATGTTATGCATGCGAATAAAATTATCGATCTTATGTATAAAAAAATAAAAATTAAATGCATACCTTATCAGAATTTCTCGTATTTCCCATGCTTAGATAATTTTTTCGTATATACGCCGTAGGCTAATTGGAAAATCCATCTAATTCTAAATACTGTCATTTTGCAATGCGCCAGGCTAATTGTAAAATGCTCTTTTATTTTATATTCAACCTATTAATATTATTTAAATCAATCCCACGAGCATTTAAGCTAAATAGAAAATGTTTCCAATCAGCTTGGATTCGCGCGCAGGTCGTCGGGCTACCGAAGTGGGGGTGCCATCCCCTCCGCAGAGGATCAAAATTGTGATGGCATGTCTTCGGATCATCCTTTGGGATGCTTCCCAGACCGTCGCCAATAGCCCATTGTGCAACTCTAGTGCGACGTAAATTAACAACAATCAGCTTGGATTTTCTTAGGCTTAATACAATGTGTCTTGTTAGATAATAGAGTTGGAGCAAGTTTTAATTTTATCTTTATCCTTTAATTTAAATTCTTTTAATACAATTTTCAATGTTTTCTCCTTGAGAAGTTAGATTACAACTTTTTGGGCTTTTATATCTGTATGAACCGCTAGCAATAAAACCAAAAACTGAATCCCGAAATATTATGTCTCCCGATATCCGATGTAATGATTTTAAAGAAATGTTCAGCGCCTAATATCACATCTATTTTTCCCGTATTAGAGACTGAGAGAACTCCTAATAATGTACGATTACGAATATTAATATTCTCTAAATTCAAAGTGGTATATGAAACGAAATCTGTTATTTTATTTACAACCAAAAAACAGCGTGGGACGGCGAAAACGATGAATTTTTATTAGAAACAGGTGCGTTCAATTTTTATTTTACATTTGTTTCCTTTCCTCCTAACCCAGTAATTGGGATGTTTATCTTTTCTTTCTTAAATTTTAATGTGTTTGCTTTTCCAAATTCAAAAGTCATTAGGTTGGGTTTTACCATACAGCCATTATCCAGCAATACACGTTTTTAAAGCTGTTTTTCAAAGGCTCCCTCGTGATATGAAATACTTTTTTTGCGAATAATATTCTATTTTAAACCACTGTGAGTTTGCAACTGTTACTCATACTGTTACTAGACTAATAGATCAGTAACAGTAGGCCTAACTAACTCATAGGCAATGTAGCCAGCGTGGATTATGCTGATTTTGAAAACGGCGCAAAACATCGAAATAGAGAAAAGCCACAGGTTTGTAAAAATGAAAAGCGTTTGTGGTCTAATATTTAAAAAACTTGCTCCAATGCTGCATTATTTGGGCTCATAAAAATTTGCAAAAACTGAGAATAAAGCAGTGATTTTGACTATTTTCATCTGGGTGGAAAAATGTCGCCAATTTGGCAACTTTTAAAAAAGCTTAATGAATTTTATATTATTTAAGTTATTTGTTTGTTTTAAAGCCCAGATAATTCTTAATTCCAAGAATATATATATGGTTTCATATATATATTGCTTCAAGTGTATGGCACTTAAGCCATGGCTTTTTTATTTTCCTTGGAGACATCAGAGCTTCGAAAAATAGTTTTAACAAAACAGCCGCTCCCAAAACTCCAAATCCATACGAGAGCAGCTGCAAGAATTATAGTTCTGTTTTGACAAATGTTAGTAGTTGCAAAGTACAGACCGAAGTTGCGAAGTTTGGCAGTTTATTATACGTTAAAATCATTTCATACTGTTTGCGACTTTCCTTATACTACTTTTGAACAATTTATAGTTATTATGAATTGTTCAGAGAATTCATTTGTTTCTTTTTTCATTAACCTAAAACCTCTTAAACTTTTATCTGATGTATCGATCAAATGTCACAAGTTTTTAAATGATTCGACAGATATAATTATTTGCAATTAAACGAATATTTTCAAAAACATTTTCCTTCTCTAGTATTGTCTGAAGTAAGTAACGCCTACTTTCTACATAAAGCTTGATTCGGAACGATAAAATGTAACGCCTATTTTATAGGGCTTGTGTTCTACGTATTTAAACGTGGTTCTTTAGGTGAAATATGAAATAGGATTAGAGAAAAGAGCCGTGAGTATCTCAGATAAAACATAGAAAAAATGTAATTAAGATTCATGAAAAGAGAAGAAGAAACATAAAATAAACCATCTTAAAAAAATATTTAAGAATTTTACTTTAAAAAAATTAGAAATTCAGAAAGCAAAAGAGCGAAAAGATTAAATCGCGTCACTCGATTATATTCCCCCCGAAAAAGAGTACTTTTTAATATTGCATTAATATAGCCTAAGCAAAATATTTCAATACAAGAGTGTAAGCAACACCCAAAAAAATTGAAAAGAAAATAGAACGTATTAAGTAAAAAATACAAAATAAAACATATCAAGCAAAAAATAGAAAGTAAAAAGCAATCAGAATGAAATTCAAAATGTAATATGTAAAGCGAGTATCAAACTCGCATGCAAATTACATACCCATACTGATGCGATCACTTTATATTATTTTCCCTCCCCCGTTTAATAAATACCCCATAAAATGTCTCTTACCGGCGTCATCCACTAAGCTATTCAAATAACTACAATTGTCGGATACATTATACTTAATATCAAATTATCAAACAATTATAGAACGTCTCAATCACATTTTATTTGTGTTTGAAAAAGAAATTCTATGAACTACAAATGTTTATTATTTTTATTCATAATTTCAAGAGAACAATAACATGAACTTCAACATTTGATTGATTTTAACATACATAACCGGGAAGCTTTCCACCTTTAAATCCAGGCCATTTCTGAATTATTTTGTAGAGCGCTGTACCAGGACAAGTAGTACACTTGGCATCTCTGTGACCATGGATTTCATGATTTGCAGTGATGAATCTCTGAAATGAAATCATTCAAATAAATGCGTTGATTTTTTTTTACCATCAGTTATATAATATTTTTAAGACACCATGGTTACCACCCTTTCGGTTTTGGACTAACAAAAAAAATATACTTTTTCAGTTTTAATGATAAAGCAAATTATAAGCATTAAAGTTAGCGGACATAATTTTAATTTCGTTAAAACAAAAAATTACCTTTATTAAATAATCAAATTTTTAATTTGTATGTTTAAATTATTTCTGTGTTGTGGTGGTTAAAATAATTTTGTATCAAATTCATTTAGCCAAGAATTAAATATTACGACTTGTATAGATTTCAAAATACGTTAAGTGGGCAGTTATGAAATTTACATTTGTTACACAACTGGTCAACAAAGTGTTTATAAACGTGGAATGAACTTACTTTTTGAACTCCACAGTCAATGAGTGAACGGGCAGCATTCAACATAGCACTTCCTGGTTCTTTTTCATCAAAATTGCCCATAAATGCGATGCCAATTGCTTTGGAATTGAAATTGTAAGTGTGGGCCCCAACAGCTTTCCAGCCACGACCTTCATAGATGCGTCCATCTCCACCCACAAGGAAACTATAACCAATATCTGCCCATTCTGAAATAGTAAAGGTAAAAGGACTCACTTGTATGTCTTACTGTAAAATAACAAGTCTCAATTTTTCATTTTATTTCCTTGACGGCATAACATAGTGATGTTAACAAACTTTTTGTTCATTTTAATTACAAATGTTTGTCACAAAAAACTAATTTTTTTTATTAGAAATACAATAGTACTTCATACTTCTATTTCAAAAAGAGTACTTTATCAGATGAATCACTTCCGTTTTTAAATAGATAGCACTTTAGTGTTTAAATGATTCTTCCATTTTCAAAGATACATATTTATAAAGTAAATCTAAGTAAAATTTGTCTTGTAATAAGTACTTCTCTTATAGAAAGTTTTTTTTTTTTTTTTTTTTNGTTTTTTTTTTTTTTTGATATAAAAAAACATATTCCTGAAGCTCTGCTGTTTTCGTGCTTTCACTTCTTAATAATACAAAGCTAATTTTAATTTGTCTTTAAAAAAGCATAATTTTTTCTCATAAATTTAGAGTATCAGCCGGCTTAATGTGCTTTTTATATGCTCATGATTGACCTAATATATGTCACATCTTAATAATACAAAGCTAATTTTAATTTGTCTTTTAAAAAGCACAATTTTTTTCTCATAAATTTAGAGTCTCGGCCTGCTTAATGTGCTCTTTATATGCTCATGATTGACTTAATATATGTAATTTCTCTACTTACTGTTGGTATCCATGTGGTAATTCTGTACTTGTCGCACCAATTTCGAGCACGTGTCTTTAGAGTTGCATGTGGCCCCAGCTGTGTGATGAATAAAGACATGAGTAACAGGAACCTTCATTGCTGTAGATTTTGCACTGCGAGCACCCCATGCTGCTCTAGGTACAATTTCTGGGCAAGCTTTAAAAAAATAAAAGAATTACTCATTAAATTAAATAAAAAAGAAATTACAAATAATATATATATATATAACGTCGTTGCCGAGTGGAAGGATTAAAACAGGTCTTAGGCCGGGAAGGAGGGTACAAAATTTATTTATTAATTATTAGACAGAGCAGTCATGAAAAGTGTGTACGAAAAGCTGTGCTCCTCGGTTATAAGTTAGGGAAAATCTAGCAAAGTAAATCCGTGAAATGTTTCAATTTAGGGAAAGAGTGAAATCTTAGCAATTGTAATTGGTTTATCAAATAGATCACGCTATTCCCAATTTAGGGAAAGAGTGAAATCTTAGTAATTGTAATTGGTTTATCAAATAGATCACGCGATTCCCAATTTAGGGATTACAATTTAGGGAAAGAGTGAAATCTTAGTAATTGTAATTGGTTGATCAAATAGATCACGCGATTCCCAGTTTAGGGATTTCAATTTAGGGAAAGAGTGAAATCTTAGTAATTGTAATTGGTTTATCAAATAGATCACGTGATTCCCACAAAGAGCAAAGGGGAAAATATCTTACTTTTAATTAATGCATGCTTGGGCCGAAAATAGATTTAAGACAGGATGTGAATTTAAAAGTGTGAGAAAGCATTTCATTTAGAATAATAAAGGAAAAGAAATAACATAAAAAGATTAATTGAAGCTTTTTATGTTACATATATACTTAATTACAATCAAGCTACATATTTTTGCCGTACGTTGATAGCGCTAATGTGCTTAAAGAGTAAATTTTTGTTCTCCAGAAAATTTTGAGCAATAAAACATTTATTGCTTTACTTTCCTTCGCTGAAAACTCTTCCTATGGCGCAGCGGATTTGGATTATTAAGGTATCATCATCATTGCCTAACTCATGGTCAAGCACCTACCTTTAGGGCTCTGTCTTTTAACTGCCATGATAAGAATGCCGCGTAATTTTGACCCTGGTCAGACGACGTGGACACCTCTTGAGTTGATACGCCTCTCTTCAAAATTCCACACCTCAAGTTTCAACCACGGCTGATTAAACTCGCACCTTGCTGCATATAGATGTCGGTTGTTTTGGCAACTGTCAGGATCGAACTCAACCAGCTATACAAGCATGAGCAGTGACAGCGACAAATTAACCGACTGTTCCGATGATTAATATGCAGGTCCCGCGCTAATCAATCGCCACCTCACCCAATGCGATAAATTCGTAAATTCGGCGAGAAAAATTTCGTTTTGGCGAAAGTATTGGCGAATGATTTTTTCTACCGAAAAGAAAAATATATATTCCCATCAATCCTGGAAGAAGAAAAAAAAGGCCAAAAGGAATTTTTATGAACAAATCCTGTTTTTTTTCGATTACAGTAATTTCCGTTAGATGCGTCGCATAACTGATTAGAATTATATGAAGTTCAGATAATGCAAGTATCAGAAACAAGAGAGATTACGTAAGCACGAAACGAACTACCGTAAAATATCGATAAATACGCTCCTTACTGGATCACATGACAAAATTCTTTCTTACAGTAAGTGTTAATAAAATAGATAAAATAGTAGCAAGATGCATAATCATCCAACTATTTTTGTAGGATATATATTTTCTCGTAAAAATAACATACCAAAAACGTGATAACAACATAATATTACAGACCTGTCAACATTTAATCCCTTCCAGTATCATTTTCCCCAGTGGTATTAAAATGGAATTAAAACTTCAATTTTAAGTAAACAAATACGTTATATTTGAAAATAATCAATACTCATACTCATATGTGTTGGTTATCTTAGCATCAGCCCCGCTAGGGGCTCCAACTAATTCATCTGAGTGGAAATAAATAATAAATCGCCGAAGCGCAACTGAGAGGTGAAAGTTGGGGTTCAGTATCTTTTACTGAGAGAAAATTAAAATGAAGTAGTGAGATTAAACAAACAAGTTTGAGAGAGAGAGAAGAGGTTTTGTGGCAGACTGCCTCGCCTCCCTTCGAGATATTACCCCGAGCTTCACAGGTGCACAGTAGCCACATAGCCCCAGGGAAAAGGGGAAATACATAATAAATGCGCAAAATTATTTACAAGTATTTACAGCTATTTACAAAATTTACGGGACAAAACTCCGTCGGATAGGAAAAAGGCGGTTGCCGGGCTATATTTTATGTTGTCTTTGATGAGCTCAAAATCAAAATTTTTGAAGTAATTGCACGTATGACAAGAGAGTGCATCTCTGAAGAAACTTGCACATAGTTCAGCTATGTGCTCATCTATAAAATAATCAATATTGTAACGCATATTAATATATAAGCTTAATTTTTGTAAGAATAGTGGTGATCAAAATCATTTTAAAATTAAATTTATAAAAGAAAAAAATAGTATATATTTACTACCACTTTAAATATGAAAATAAAATCCCCGACAAAATCCGGAAGAGTTGGCAGGTATGATATTATTTAAGGTATATCCTTATATTACTGCTCTAGTCTAAGAAGTAATCGAATATCAACGCTAATCTATTCCTATTTCTTTCCCATTCATTGCTCATTTACCCTTCCCCAACTGCAATTTGACTCTTGATTTGAATTTTATAAAATAATTCAATTTATAGTAAATTTGGATTTTGATTAAATTTTTTTCACGGGAAAAAATCAATCATAAGAAATTGTTAAGTTTTGCCTTTGGCTAAGAATTTTGAAAATTGGCTAATACTGTTGATGTTAAGCTAATTTACCGCTAATAATCTTTAGAGTGGGCTCTGATTATGGTATATAAACTCTTGGCACTCGGTGTTCTTTTAACGGTTAAAGGAACGAACTCAACCATTTAAAGTACGCAAGATAAAACTCATAAACTCAGGTGAACCGGGTTCGAATCCCAGCGATGGCTGGTCAATACGAATCTGCATCCGGCTTGCACCGACCACAGTGTTGACGTGAAATATCTTCAATGGTAGACGGATCATCGGTTAGAGTCCCCTTTCCGTCAGACTAACTGTGGGAGACTCTCGTGATCTTCCTCTCCAGGTAACGCAAATGCGGGTTAGTTCCATCTTCCATCAAAAAGTCCTCCGCGAAAGCAAAATTTCTTCCAATACTTGATCCACGAGTTCTCTTGTCTTCTGGATTGGGTTCAAAATTACAATGCTGCGGAGTTGAACATTAGCAGTCGTAAACTCATAAAATTGGGTCGGATGTTCAACGACGGTTATAAAAAAAAAAATAATAAATAAAGAGGTCCCTCAACATTGTAAAATATGTTTGTAGATGACAACGGTACCTAAAAAGCACATTTCGAGTGAAAAAAGTAAAAAGCAAGTTTCGATATTCTCGGAAAAAATGTTCGGTAAAAAGTTGTCAGGCTTAAATTTTAATATAAAAATGATAGTACAGAAGTTTCTTGATATTTTAAAATAAAATATAAGTTTAAGGCAAAATTTTTTATTAGCTCTACATAAATTTTGTTTCTAGTTTTTAAAAGCCTGAATGTTTAAGAATTAACAGAATTAGGTGAAAATCGTGAAATGGATTGAGCTAGAACTTACCTTCTTTAGTACAACATACAAATGGTAGCCTATTTCTGCAATCAGTTTGGAAAAAGTGCCACACACTTGATCCCGACTTCTGAATATGTAGCGAAAGGCATTTTTCGTGTCTAAAAATAATCAGAAAATAAATAAATGCTTAAAAAATAACTAAATAAACCAACTCAATACCAACCTATTTCTGATCAATTGGTAAAAATAATAATAATTATAATCAAATGTATTGTAAGGAATGTATTATTAAGATTAATTTTAGTTACTATTGCAAATTAAGATTAATTTTAGTTACGGAAATGAAACATGCGCGGAGAAGTTATGACTAAAAAAACGCAATAATAATTATACTAGGAGGCTCCGCCCCCTGCTCGCTAACGCTCGCCAACCCCCGAGAATTGCTACGCAATCCTATGTGGTTCACGCCGTGAACCATGGCTCGCTGCGCTAATTAAATTAAATATTGTCATGTTTTTAGTGCATGAATCTGAATTGAACAACCTGATAATGCTCACTCTGGTTATTGTTATCTGGTTGCTCACTACGTGCTCTTGCGCGCCGAATCCAATCAATTAAAAATGAAAACTGTTGCCAGCGCGAGAAAAGAAATATCATCGGTTTTATTGATACATACATACATACGTACGTATTAGCGTTTTATATAATACTAGGAGGCTCCGCCCCCTGCTCGCTAACGCTCGCCAACCCCCGAGAATTGCTACGCAATCCTATGTGGTTCACGCCGTGAACCATGGCTCGCTGCGCTCGCTCGCCAATGAACACAATGTTCTAGCACAAAGACATAATATATTATCATCAAAGACATAGTATTTTATCATCAAAGACATAGTATTGTACTTATGTAGAAGAATTCTACCAATGTTCTTATTGGCTTTTAAAAAAGTATATTAGCTATTTAGATTGTACATGGTGAAAAAATCAAAACATTAGCTAAATAAGAAACATATTAGCAAAATAAATTATCAAATATTGCTTCACTAATATTCTGCATTTTAAAGCGTGAAAATTCAATGCATAAATAAACGCGAAATATAAAAAAATTCAATGCATTCAATACAAACACTTAAACGTTTTTTAGACGTTTAGGTAGCTCCCAGTAGAAAAATATCAATTCAACAGCGGCCTTTTAAAGCATTCTCACTTCAATTAATTAATTAATTCCTAATTGAGTTTAAATTAAATATTGTCATGTTTTTAGTGCATGAATCTGAATTGAACAACCTGATAATGCTCACTCTGGTTATTGTTATCTGGTTGCTCACTACGTGCTCTTGCGCGCCGAATCCAATCAATTAAAAATGAAAACTGTTGCCAGAGTGAGAAAAGAAATATCATCAGTTTTATTGATACATACATACGTACGTATTAGCGTTTTATATAATATAGATAGATTATTTACATAAATATCTTATACTTTTATTTCGTATTTACATCTGTACAGAGTGAGCTGAAAAAAAAGAAGCATTTGTATAACTTTTGGGCTAATGATTGTATTTTCATGTTCTGATATTCGCATTGGGTAGCGTCTTTTATAAGGACGATTCTTTTTTACAGGAAAGTAAAAGATATTTTACTTTTTTGTGGTAAAAGTTATTTTTATTTTGAAAGAAACGAGATATTTCTGTCAACCATAAAGGTTTGACCCTTAATACAAAGCAATCTTACCATTTTCGGAACACCTTTTTTACCCCTGAAAACAAGAATAGTAAGTGGTTTTCATTCTTAGCATTTATTTTTGCTAATTCAGTTTCTGTATACCATAATATGTTATTAATAATAATGTCTTTGTATTGATTCGAAATCATTTTATTGTGAATGTTTTAAGCTAAAGGTGATAGCTAGAAGTAGAAAATATTCACTTTGTTTCAGCATGAATGTCCTATAACATCAAAGCACTTTTCCTTCCACTAAAAATTATTTAATCCAAGAGCCTGCGGTACGCGTCAGACCTTCGATGCAGTGTCGCACCTAACTAAATCCCCTTCTTACTAAATCAAATTTTGAGGAAAATCATCAATACTCCGTGATTAGGGGCCGAGATAGCCTGGTTGGTAGGGTACTGGGCCCATGTCCAAGAGTTCGTGGGTTTGATCCCAGGCTACACGGGGAGATCGAAGACTCCCCGTGTAGTAAATGATGACTGATGAACGTTAAATCTGTCGAACCTCAAAGTCCTCCATGTTCCCATAACAAATCAAAACCTCTGAGGGTACTGATCCAGGAGTTTCCCTTTCTTCTGGATTGGTTCATACTGGCTACGGAGTTGAACATTAGTACTCGTAAACCCAACATTGGGTCGGCAGTTCAACGACGGTTACAAAAAGTTTCTCAGTGGTCAAGCCAAGATGGCTCAGGGGAATGAGCGGTCACCTTCTGATAAGGTTAACCGAGTTCGAATTCCAGCGATTGCTGAACGATGCTAATTCCGCATCCGACTAGGGGGCTGTTCAAAAAGTACGTACACAAAAATGGAGAAATTTTAACACCCTCCCCCCTTCGTACATTAACGTACATAAGGTCTTACTCCCCCTCCCATTAGAGTACGTACATTTTATTAGTCTGCCCCCCTTTTTCATAAAAATTAAAATAATTATGTTTTAAATAAAATTAAGTATTTATTTAAAATAATTTATTCGTCAAATTTAAATTTGATGTATGCTTATAATGTACATACTTTGTATAATACTTCCCCCCTCCTCATCTTACAAAACTGTACAAAATAGCAAATCCCAATCCCCCCCCCCTTTGGGATGTACATACTTTTAGAACGGTCCCTTGTACCGACCACAGTGTTGACGTAAAATATCCTCAGTGGTAGACGGATCATGGGTTAGAGTCCCTTTTGCCGTCAGACTAACCGTGGGAAGTTTCCGTGCTTTTTCTCTTCATGTAACGCAAGTGCGGGTTAGTTCCATCAAGAAAGTACTCCACGAAGGCAAATTTCGCCCAATACTTGATTCAGGAGTTCCCTTGTCTTCTGGATTGAGTTCAAAATTATAGGGCTACGTAGTTGAATGTTAGCTGTCGTAAACCCATAAAATTGGAACGGCTGTTCAACGTCGGCTATAAAATAAAATACTCAGTGGTTAAGTCGTGGTGACTCAGGGGATAGAACGTCAAACCCAAGAGAAAAATTATCTGTATTAATACCTGAATTATCTGCAAAATTATCTGAATTGGCTGTATTAACCGTCATTTCATTTTCTAAATCCTTTGAAATCGCCTAGGCAAAAGAGAACCTTTGAAATTGCCAATACGTAAAATAATTGCCTTACCACAATGCATGTTTATAAAGTAAAAAAGAACACTCACCAATAAATATAACTCTGTGCGCTTACATGGTGACCTGTTTGCATATGAGCATTGAAAGCTAATGTAAAATTGTTCGAAAGTGGCATGGTATAACAGAACAACGTGCATTAATACGATTTTAGAGATAGAATGCGCTTGCATCATTTTTATACGCATTCAGAGACCTGCACCTATGCGTAGAGTCACAACTTATTGATTACCTCACAATATTCCTTCAACAACAGCAAGGATTCATTGAATTTTTGTGGGTCACAGTGTTTGTGTGCCTTGATCTTGGAGTAATTGAAACTAATGTTCGGTATTTACGGAAACTTTTTACCACTTGTTTTCAGCTGCTTGTCGTTTCTTAGATAATATTCGAAACAAATAACCCCAACTTCAACAATAAATATTTGTATCACGCTCACCTTCTGGTTAAAAAAAATTGCAATATTGCTCGTAGTTCTATTTTGAACGCATCCTTCTTTAGAACAGCTTTACATTCACTTTAAATATTATCATGTGAATTGGCTAGTTTTGTGCTATCTGCAATACACTTCCCTTACTAGTAACACGATACCTTACTATCGGCGCTGTTTTTATTCGTGCAATCTTTAAATATCTTTTTTTTTTAAAGTTTTTATACCGATTTCTTACTGAGCAATTTGGTGGATGGTAACAAGCATCTCCATTATACTCATGTGATTTTACGAATGAATTATAAGAAATATTTTCCCGTACTGATGAAATTCTTGTAACCGTCTAATTACAATTCACTTATTGTCCGATTTAAATTAATGATTTGTACTGACTCATCAGGTCTAGAACAGTTTCTATGTGACAGCCAAAATTCCAGCTCAGCATCACCATAATCAGATAGCCTATAAGCTTCTGCAATGTCATCGATTTCTTGTTTAGAACTGTAACATAGAAGTTTCTTGTTGTCGGCTTCACATGTTCTATTTGCCGATTCCCAATCCACTTTCCAATAGTATAAACTGCATGCGTTATAATCTGAAAAAATGAAAATAAAAATGTAACAAAAAAAGTTTTTTTTATTGAAGTTATTTTATTTTGTAATTTATATGCGTACCATCATGCTTTATTTTTTTTATTTATTAGAGCCGGCCTGAAACATCCGGCTGAAACAAAGACCGTGTACTAAGACTATCTAGTTATTGGTACTTACTTAAGGTATTACTTATTGGTACTTTTTAAGGATACTTACTATTTTGGAATAATTATTAAAGTACTTATAAAAGGTTGCGCAAATAGATTTTTAGTATTTTATTTTTACAATTTAAAGTATGAATAGTTTGAAACATTGTGAGTAAGTCTGAGAGTCTTAATGTTCATTTTGATCCTTTCATCTTGGTTTCTTCCCTTTCCTCTCGAAATAGCTTGGCAATTCAACAACGAAACAGTTTTAAATTGGACATAAAAAAAATGGCAAATCAATTCAGAGTGCAGCTACATTTCGTCATTACTAATTGTGAAGCTCTCCAGCGTATTCTAAAAAACTTTTCCCACGTACGTTATAAACTTCCAAACTATAATGAAATAGCAACTTCGTTAGTCTTTTGCTGCTAACACCAGAATGGTAAGTTTCCTAAGTAATATAACCCCATTTCATAGGATTATAAATCGAGTTCCCCATTTGAAGTAAAGAAAGAATACCTAATGTGCAACACGATTATTGTTGCCAAATGACATGGTGGACTTAATGAAAAACAATTAAAGCACCTTTTGAATTTGTTAATAATATTTCTCACTCACAGATGGCGCTTTACGTAGCGATGAAAAAGATTAATGATTACTATTATGATACTCCTTTCTGACACTGTAGCATTAATAACATTCATTTTTGTTATTAAATATATTTTCCTCTTGTCTTAATCCCGAGATCATCACATTTAATAAAGGTTATGCAAAGACGACAGTGAGAAAACAGAAGCTTTTTCTAGGCTGTAGTGCAAACATAAATTTCAAAACGCTACAAATAAAACTATGCTATGTAACTAATAAATTTTTTTTAAAAAAATCATCGATTACCTGAATAAATTCCTGAAATTTCAAATAGAACCAACAACAAGAAGAGTGCCCACTTCATGATTTCATATGAAAATTCGTCCTATAATAATTCAAAAAAAATCACAATATCCTTGGTCAGTAAAATATTTTTAACTATTTAGTACATCAGCAGTATTTTTAATCGTTTAGTACATCAGTGTTCACAATTTTACGTGTTGTGAATAACTATTTATTTTTTATTTTTCTACGTTAGAATAAATAATACAAGTTGAAAATAGATATAATTTCCTTGGCGCGGTAGGCATTATGACGTAGTCTGAAAACTATCTTCAGTTTAGTTGTTGTTAACCATCTAAAACTTTTTGATATGAAATTAATGAAGTTGACGGTAAGGGCATCTGAAAACAAAAATATGGAACTTAGATACTAACTGGGGAGAATCTTCAATGTTTAGCAGAAAGTTTAGAGTTAACGCAAAGAATCTGCAATGTTTAGAGTTAGTTTTCTCAGTTAAATGTGTTTCTTAGTAACCACAAGAAAAGTGTGTTGTTAACGAGAAATTTTTAAAGAATTTAACTTTACTTAGTTGTGTAGCAACGGTAAGAATTTGATAAAATTTCCCTTCAATAATGGATTATTTGGTATTGCTTTATGAACAAATTTGTAAGTATTAGTTTAATTTTCTGAATATTCTTTATTATGAGATAATTTTAAAAAATGATGCCAATTACCCCAGGCAGACCCTAAATAAATAGTAATTTAGAAAATTTGCGAGAAAGTCGTGCAATTCTAACGTAATTTAGTTAGGAAATAACACCTAATGTATTTCCTTTAGATTGCAGAGTTTGGAGCTATTTTTGCCGTCTTGGCAACAAACTTGGCAATGCTTGGTGACCATTTTGGCGGCAAAATGATAGTTCTGAGAGCTTTGAGTTTCAAAGTGGTAGGAAATCGTCTAGAATCATGTCAAAAGTTCCAGGGTTTCGTCGCAAAGTCAATATAAATAGAAGAGTGCCTCGCCAGAACAGTAACAATCTGCTTGTTACTGTAGTAGTGTTCTGGAGTAGTGTGTAGCAACGGTAAGAATTTCTCTAAATACAATTGTGGCAGAGCGTCACCAATATTGAACCCTATTCAATTTGTATCTGTTCCCTCGTTCTTTTAATCTCTCCCCACCTCGGGTCCATTTTAGGACCATTTTTATTTTCAATCTACAGTGCAGACTTTCCAAAATTCACTTCAAACAATAATATTATTACTGCATTCTACCCTGATGGTACAGCTATTCTAAGTAAATCGATATTCCCCTACAAAGCTGTACAAAATACCAATAAACAAATACCCACTATCGAAGATTGGTGCTCTACCAGGAAAACGGCCATAAATGCATCTAAATCCTCCCTACTCATCATCAAAGAAAATTTTAAGGAGAAAAAACAGATCCCAGATATTAACCCTTTGCTTACGGTGTACCATATTCTACCATCACACGTGGTCTACATGTTGTACCAGCCGTAAGAAAAAGGTTAATCTATTCAGTGAAAAAATTCCAATTGTTAACGAGGCAAAATATTTAGGAATCACTATTAACAAGTAACCTGAAATGGAATGCACGTATCAAAAACGTCGTAGGAAGTCATTTTTTTTTTACCTCATTTATGCTTGTGGAAATTTTTTTTTAATAGCATAGCTTAAATGTATGCTTGTTGTGTATAGTGTGTGAATAATTTCTCGCACAGATTCTAAAAACGAAAATCATAAATGATGAAAAAAAATATTATGAAAAGAAATATTATGACTTATAAAAAGGTCATAAATGCATAACACATCATAAAATAAAGATGTAAAGGTGAAATGTAAAATTACTTACAATTATCAGATTGACATAAACAATGTACTTTTCAAGTAAAAATCGAAATTTTAACAAAACCAAAGTTCCGTAACTGTTGAAAAAAAATAGAAGGAAAAAGTTTTTAAATAAAAAAAAAAAAAAATGAATTCTTACCACATGAATATCCAAAGAGATCAAATTTCCTTTAGGTTTCTTATGTATAGATATCATATCATAATACGTAGCGTGGGAATTCATTGCTTAAAAGCAACGATTAAAAGTTTATCTCTGTGACTTAGAAAGATAAAGAAAGAAAAAAGGCATCGAATTGAAAAAGAGAAAAAGCACGCAAGTTTCATTTTTCCTCAGATAAAACAACTAGATAGTTTTATGTATGCAAATAAAAATATCGAGATCATAAACAAATTATATGTATAACATATCAGCATTTTTCCATATTTCTCACGTTACGATATTTTTTTCGTAATTATGCCGTTGGCTAATTGAAAAATTCACCACATTGTAAATGTCGTATGTATTGTAAATGCATCACGAAATCAACAGGCTAATTAGAAAAGTCAGTTTAGCTAATTAGAACAGGATAATTAGATTTTCTATTCCATCTGATATATTTAGGCTAAATAAAAATCAGCCTATATTTATTTAGGCTAATATGTACGAAAAATTACTTTATCAGTCCGAATTATCTTGGACTTCCTTGCAATGAGCTTTTTCCTCCTCTGGTGCATTGAATACTGAGTCAGAGCTAGTTTTAACTTATTCTTTTTGTTAGAATTCTTTTTAATAAGCCTTTACTTCACTCTACTCATTGCAATAAAACTTCGCTACTGATGATCAGGCTGATTAAAAAATTATGGAGATTCTTCCAATTAGCCTCAAAATGACAAATGCCTTTTGCATTACAAAAAGACATAGATGGTTTCGGATTTTTTTTAACTAGCTTACGACAAATACATGTTGGGTTACCTTGCGTCATGATTTTAAAAATTTTAATTTTACACCAATTTGAAACCGTAAGAAGAAATTACCATATTAAATATCTTGTACGTTATTATTGTTAAACATTCTGTTAAACTTTTCTGTAACTTTTGGGAAAAAATATATTATGAATTATCATTTATTGTGAAAGCTCCGGAAATTATAACGTCATAAATTAGAGTAATTAAAAGATAAGTTATATTAGATAAGTTACGTTATAAGTTACTATAACGTTATAAGCCAATAAGTTAGAGACTGTGCTTTTCCTTCCAGCTTGTGTGCTTTTCCTTTCTTGTGCTTTTCATTGCACCCACTCGTTTTAAAAACTAAGCGGAAATATTGGTGTTGAAATGAAGAATCTTCGACAGAAAAGTTAGACAGGCGGTCTTTTTAATTCAATCCTTGGAACGTGGTGTTGTAGTCTTAAGATAAATGTCTGTTCTCAGGTAAAATGAAAGATGAACAACTTCATTAAGAGCTTCGAAAGTGACTTGCCTTCATGGAAGACATTTGATGGAACTAACCCGAATTTGCGTTACATGGAGATGAAAACCACGAAAACCTCCCACGGTTAGCCTAACGGCAAGGGAACTTTAACCCATAATCCATCTACCACTGAAGATATTTTACGTCAGTACTGTGGTCGGTGCAAGCCGGATGCAGAATTCGTATCGACCAGCCATCGGTGGAATTTGAACCCATTATTCCTCATTGGAAGGCGAACGCTGTATCCCCTGAGCCATCACGGCTCTTTCCCCTGATTCTCTTTCTCTCACCGACCTGAGCCAAAACCTGTCCTAAATATTGACCCAACTTGAAAAAGTTAAATCTGGGTTGGAGGGAAAGTTCTGTCGTCAATCGATAGTGATGTTTTGCAATCCATGTCGGAAAATAATCCACATTTACCAAGTCGAGAAATTGCAGAAGAGTTTGGCATTCATCATACAACTGTAGGAGATCACATTAAATCTCTTGGGTTTGTGTTAAAGCAAAGTGTTTGGGTTCCACATGAAATAACGGAAAAGAATTTGTCTGATCGTGTAAGAATGTGTTCATCAAATCTGATTAGACACAATGTGGAATCGTCTTTGGACAGGCTGGTTACTGGAGATGAAAAGTGGATTCTTTACGAGAATATTTAGAGAAAAAAATCCTACTGCAAACCAGGAACATCGTCAGCAACAGTTCCAAAACCAGCGAAAAATACTGCTTTGTTTGTGGTGGGACAGGAAAGGTCCAGTGTACTACAGGTTGCAGAAACAGGGAAAAACCATCAACGCGGATCTGTACTGCAGTCAGCTAGATAAATTGAATGCAGCTATTAAAAAAAAGGCCAACATTAGCGTCCAGAAAAGGAATAGTGTTCCACCACGATAATGCTCGCCCGCATACTGCAATGGTGACACTACAAAAACTGAATGCATTAGGATGGGATATCCTTAGTGACCCACCGTATTCACCTGACATTGCACCATCAGATTGTTATCTGTTCCGATCTCTGCAAAATTATCTAACGGGTAAAAAATTCAAGTCTTTTGTATGTGTTTCTAAGGCAGTTGCTGACTATTTCAATTCTAAGGACGAGAACTTCTACAAAACAGGAATTCTCAGGTTACCTGAAAGATGGCAACAGGTTGTAACAAATAACGAAGCATATAAAATTGATTAATATTAAACGTATATTTTTATAAATGAATTCAAATATTTTCTTTAAAATACGACAGAACTTTCCCTCCAACCCAATAAAATAGTCACCGCCCCTGCTTCAGACGAACGTCGAAAGGAGTTCTTTCCATAGACATACTATACAGACAAATTGTAAGTAATAACAATTTTTTAAAAAATCAATCTTCCAAACAAATTTTTTTGAAAGTGCGTTCGATGTTGATTTTAATACTGAATTATAATTAATAACTGCTGCCACTAGCAAAAAAATAGTTTCTAAAATTACCGAAATTTCGTAGTAATTGGAGGGTATGGAGTTTACGATTTTTGGGGGGAAACTGTGTAGATAATTTTTTTAGAAAGTTACCAATAAATGTTAGTTGACAATTTATAAAATGTAAACATAGATATTTTCGTTGCCCGTTTTTAATTCTTCACTTGTATTAATTTAAATTTAAATCTTAACAAGTTTTAGAGAGGCTAAAATTTTTCGTAATATTGAAGCAAACATTTTAGCTGTATTAATTAATTGAATTAAAATGAAAGCACCATTTTCTTATTTTTTTATTGCTCATATTTGACCTCGTTTGTTTTTGTTTTGAATTTCAACTTCTGATTTGACTTGTTTTGTTATCGCAAAAATTATAATAACAATAAACAATAGCAATAAAAAAAACAATTCTAAAAGTATTTTTCGAATATTATAAAAACTTTAACGCAATTAGAATTTTTATAAAACTTACACCAGAACTTAAATACATGATTATTTGCCTGTTTGAGATTTTATATTTTTGTTTAAATTCTGTCAGCTCTAATTTATTAAAATGTAGCCTTACCTTTGCTTCAACTGGAGAAAAAAAATTTCTAAAAATACGTAAATTTCGTAGTAATTGTTGGGTATGGAATTTACGACTTGGTGAGACTGTAACAATAAAAAAAAAAGAAAAAACTCTGAAATATTTTTCGAATATTATAAAAAATCTTCTATGATTTTGATATTCTACAAATATTATGATTCTCTAAATTAAAAACTATTGAATCAAAAATTTCAAAAGTTTTTATTGTAGTTATACCAATATTTTATTAAACATTTTAATTGTCTTATATAAATGATGGCACTGACTCAATTTAGTGGGTTAGGCCGGTAGGAGTTTCTTATTGTATGTGACCGCCTCTTCTATAAGTGTGGCAATATACGACCTGCACGAAAACTTCGTGTGTGGCAATTGAATTTGGCCAATATGTCTATTGTTAATTTTAACACATAATAAAATATTCATAATTAAATAAGAAACAGTACAATAGGAGGAATACCGGCCTGACCTTTTCTAATTCTCTTATTTTCTCGGAAACATGCAGATCTAAAAACTATATAGTTGATGACTGTGATTTAAATGGATGCAGTATCCGAAATATCGGCAAGATTTTTTTTAGCTCTTTAACGCTGAAATCGAAAATTTTAAAAAAGTGAAGATATTTTTTTAAAAAAAATTACCAATAAATGTTAGTTGACAATTTATAAAATGTAAACATACATACCCTCTTTTCGTTGCCCGTTTCTAATTCTTCACTTGTATTAATTTAAATTTAAATGTTTTACAAGTTTTAGAGAGGGTAAAATTTTTCGTAATATTGAAGCTAACATTTTAGCTGTATTAATTAATTGAATTAAAATGAAAGCACCATTTTTTTAATTGCTCATATTTTACCTCGTTTGTTTTTGTTTTGAATTTCAACTTCTGATTTGGCTTGTTTTCTTACCGCAAAATTTATTATTACCCATATTTAGTATGCATTCATTATTGTTCCATTTTAGTACTGTATTCACACAAAAAATATATACCTATGTGGTTCACTATCGGTTGAAATCTAAGAAAATAGCTTTATTTTGAAGATTTTTTAAATAACCTTTGATACAATGGTATACAGAAAATATTTATGTCTTAATAGTTAAAAAAATAAAATAAACGGTTGGAGCCGTGGTTCATTAATTTTACAAAAAGTACTGCTACACGTCAATCGATGCGTTTTTCTCAAAATTCCAAAAATCCACCTAACTGCATAACATAAAGAACATACATAAGAACATAGTCTGAATACTTTACCAAAATCCAAAATGCCAAGTATCCAACCATGCCTAATAATTTGACCAATTTCTTAAAAAAAAAAAAAAAAAAAAAAAAAAAAAAAAAAAAAAAAAAAAAAANCTAAAGATGATCAACTAATTTTTAATAAACCTGCTTTTTTTTTTTATATTGTTCTTACAACAAGTAATTCTTCCGCACTAAAAATATTTATTTTTCGACCTGCTCTAATATTTAGATGTCGTAACTTAAATACCAAGATTAAAATGAAATCAAAACCTTCCAAATTTCGACAGATTTATTTTAAATAATTGTCGGTTGTGATCCCTTTGCAAGTATGCTTCCACAAAAAGAAACACAATTGTGAAATAAATAAACAATCAAATTTTGTTTTATTTTACCTACCACTAAATATTAAAAAGAAATTTTATTTATTTTTTCTGAATTTTAGCCTCTCTATAGTTTATTTAAACGTAAATCATATCGTTTAATGTTCTACGGTCTATCTTAATTGAAAGACTGTGTGAGCGTGAGCACAAAGTATGTTACTCAACGATAGGATAGACATAGAGTCGCCATTTAGGTAGAGCTGCTTTACGTCACCTGTAGCCCATTTCAATCGCCAATTCCTACCTCTACCATGAGCTGACCTACCAGTAGCGTGTTTCTGAAAAACAGACATCATTTAGACCGTCTAGCGCGATCACGTTTTACCAATTTAAAAGTAGAGCTCTCGTTCTTTCTTTATCAACCTTTCTCTTAAGCAATACGGGTGATATCGATTGATTATTCGAGAATTTTTATTTTATTCTTAGAGTAGCAGACACAATAAAAAAATTTAAAAAATGAGAAAAATATATTAATCGGTTCGCATTTTTATCGACATATTGCAGTGTTTTTAAACTATATTTACTTTATTCAGAAATAAATAGGTTTATTTTACAATAACCATCGAAATAGATAATAACTTTGTTTTGTTCCTGTGACTTGCTCTAAAATCAAGGATGATTTAGCATCCTTTTTAAAAGCTCTGATGAATTTAAAAAAAAAACTGCTTTTACTTGAATTTTAAAACATTAAAAACTGTTTTTTACTTCGCCTAGTGTTTGAAATTTAAAAAATAGCATTACAAATATTAAATAAAAAATTAACAGTCTATAATTAGCTAAAAAATTATTGATTGTTAAACTGATGACAAAAAATACCATAAGTGCCAAAATGTCTCTCTATAAAGTTGAATTTTGAATTGCTGAAAAAGACGGTTTCATCTATAAACTAAGCGCGAGTTTTTTCCTTCAAAATTTCAATTTGTTTGAAAAATATCGCAATTTTAATTATTTTTTTGAGATTTTTTTCTCAAGTTTCTTTGTTTTATGCATCGATTGCTTATATATTGTTGTAGGAATTTTTTTTTTCCTCTGTCGAGATCTTTAATTTATAAGGTCACCCTTTGGTTGATGTTAGAAGTAATAATGAAGTAAACGGTCATTTCCTTACTAGTGGATACTGGAAATGGTGTATTACACAGTAACGCTTACTTTCTCTTCTACGTTTTACTCCGCATTGCCAATACTTGGTAATGATGCTCTTAGATTAATTGCAAGCAACGAGAATAAAATTTAATCCTAAAAAAAATAATGTAGTTCTCAAGGTTAAAACTATTTAAAAATTTTGATATTCAGAGCATTTTGCGGACTCTCTTTCATTGCAGTACTTGCAACGAAACGGATAATATGAAATATCGTACTACCGACCGGCCTGTGTAGGGCGCAGGGAACTGTCCTTGCATCAGAAATGTTCTGGGTTCGAATCCCGGGAAAGGCATGGTTGTTCTTTCCTTCTCTGTACTATCTGTCCTCACTGTGGGACCGACGTTGGCCCACCTAATATGGTGCCCCTGAAAGAGAGGCCAACCAAATCGCCCTGAATTGACGGATGTTAACACAGGTGGGCATTGGAAGAAAAAAAAGAAATATCGCACCGATTAAAGTTCTGAGAATCATAGTGAGTCCGATGTACAGTCAGTGCATGCTATTGTGCTTTCTTTGCAAAATCATTCATAAAACCTAATGGAAAATAATTTCTTTGAATTGGATTTCTATTCAATTTTGAAGAAATTATTATTCATTAACTTTACCTAATTATTAAAATATTAAAAAAGCAAATCTACCACTATTTAATTAAACAAAATTTTGTGTAAATTTACAAATCTTAAAGCTTCAAGCCATTGCCACACAAAGCAAGTATATCAGCGTCAGCGATATCAACAGGAATATTATTTACCATCTTCTCACCATCATTGACTACTTCCAAAACTGGAAACTTGCCCTCAATATCGACAAAACTCAGGCGGTGCTATTCACCAGAAAAAGGAGTTACAAGAAGGATGTTATCATTGATAACAACTTCTCTTTCAAATGGGAAACGAAGGCTACGTACTTAGGTGTCATTATGGATAAAACCCTGACATTCAAATATCATTTTAGGAACATTAGGAGTAAATTCATAGCTGCAAAATGTGCACTTTATCCTATTCTAAAAAAGAACTCTCCCCTCAACACTAATAACAGGATTCTAATTTTTAAAATGCTTCTCACCCCCTTATTAACATATGCAGCACCCGCCTTCGGGGGGGTCTGCAAAGACAAATCTTAAAGTCTTACAGAGTGCTTATAACAAAACCCTCCGCAATATCACAAATTCACCCTGGTATTTCAGGAATAAAAATATCCGTAATGACACCTGTACGCCTAGACTTCTTGACTTATACAAAAATAGTTCTCTCAAGTATTTTCTTAAGAGCACTGGACACTTCAACCCCCTTATATGGTCTTCCTCNTGCTCCTAGCTTAAATGTGAGCAACGAGAATAAAGTTTAATCTTCAAGAAAAAAAATAATGAAGTTCTCAAGGCTAAAACCATTTAAAAATTTTGATATTCAGAGCATTTTGAGGACTTTCTTTCATTGCAGTACTTGCAACGAAACGGATAATATGAAATATCGTACTGCCGACCGGCCTGTGTAGAGGGCAGGGAACTGTCCTTGCATCAGAAAGGTTCTGGATTCGAATCCAGGTCAAGGCATGGATGTTCTTTCCTTCTCTGTACTACCTGTCCTCACTGTGGGAGCGACGTTGGCCCACCTAATATGTTGCCCCTGAAAGAGAGGCCAACAAAATCACCCTGTATATGCCTGAATTGGCGGATGTTAACACAGGTGGGCATTGGAAAGAAAAAAGAAATATCGCACTGAATAAAGTTCTGGCAATCATAGTGAGTCCGATGTACAGTCAGTGCATGCTATTGTGCTTTCTTTGCAAAATCATTCATAAAACCTAATGGAAAATAATTTCTTTGAATTGGGTAAAACTATTCAATTTTGAAGAAATTATTATTCATTAACTTTACCTCATTATTGAAATATTAAAAACGCAAATCTACCACTATTTAATTAAACAAAATTTTGTGTAAATTTACAAATCTTACAGCTAGGATTGCTACAGTTATAATAACGCATATGATTTAGATCCTCTTTAAAAAGAGCTTTCAGCGCTGTATATGTATACTGCTAAGGGTTGAAGGCTGAGTGCTGAGCAGAGAGATCAAATATTGATCAGGAAGCAGGACCAATGTTAATTCAATATTATATTGTTGTTGTTTCTTATCCTCTAATTGTCCGACGAAGTCAGACAATTAGAGGATAAGAAAAAGTCGGCCCTCAAAAAGTCGATTACTCAATATTATATAGAACTTGGAAATGGAATTTATTTCTTAAAAAAACTTTTAATTTACTTATTTTAAAACTTCAAATAAATTTTTTGATTATCGAATATTTTATTTCTTCAATAATGATTTTAAAATTTGTGAAAAGTGAGGAATCATAAAAAATTTATAAAAAAAATATGTTTATTTTAAATAAAAAAAATACATGTATCATAGTTTTTACTGCTTTTAAAGCACTGAATGGGAAATCATTTAAAAGTGAAAAATTTATAAAAAAAAATACGTGTATCATAGTTTTAATGCTTTTAAAACACTGAATGGGAAATCATTTAAAAGTGACGAATCATAAAAAATTTATTAAAAAAAAAAAATGTTTTCTTTCAAATTAAAAAAAATACATGTATCATAATTTTTAATGCTTTTAAAGCACTGAATGGAAAATCATTTACATATTTAAAATATCAAATTAAATAACATGACTAAAAAATCAATTATTTCGGTTTAACTTTTTATATTTATTAGATATAAAATATTCACAATAAGTCACGCACCAGAGGTAGGGTCCATGGATGTATGGACCCGTCCGAAATGAAAAAGAAAATTGTTAAAAAAAGAGAAAAATCGAAGACAATATAAAAAATTTTCTTTTCTTACTAATCTGTTTAACAAATTACGAATGATTTCATTAATTTTCTATTACTTATATTACGTCATATATGAAAATCTAATGCCTCAACTTATTCTGAAAAATTAAAAAGAAAATGCCTTTTTTCATTAGTTTGATTTCCTTTACAACATTTGTACTGCAATAGAAAAGTGTATTATAAACTGAGCTGATGAAATTTAAAAAGGGAAAAAGAATCCTTTTTATCCAGTTTTGGCAAATTTTTAGCTCATTATTCTATTTCTTATTGAAGTATAAATACAGAAACGAAAAGGAAAGGGGAAAAAATATAAACGGCTCAATCTTAAAACATAAGTAAATAAAACCATACATATTGCGTACGCGAATATTTTGCAATCATAATTATGTTCACAAAACGCTTTGTGTCATGCCTTATCTGCAATGAAGATGTTCCGGTTTTTAAGGAATACAATACAACATTAACCGACATTTTACAGCCAAGCACAAGAATGCCAACTACGAAGCAATGTCTGAATGAGAAAAAAGACAAAATTCAGAAAGTCTTCTTAAAGAATTATCAGGGTGACAAAATTTTTTCAAGAAGATAAACAGTGTCCAAGAAACAACTACGCATGCAAGTTACATTGTAGCATACAATATATTGCTAAAAGTAATAAATATCTCAGGATGGGGAGTTTGAGTTTGTTAAACAGTATGCACCAAGTTTGTTATGCTTTATGTCCAGACATGAAATATAATTTTGAGGCTGTAAGCTTATCGCGAAAAACGGTGACTTCTGGAATCAAAGGCATCGATAAAAATTTGACATCACAATTAGAGTAAAAAATTGCACATTTTAAATTTTACTCAATAGCTATGGATGAAAGCATTAATATAAATGATACTGCTCAATTAGTGTTATTTATAAGAGGTGTTGATGAGAACTTTGAAATTACCGAGGAACTGGCGTGCATGCGTTGGTTCCTTAAAGGGAACTACAAAGTGATGTGATATTTTTCGTGAGTTTCAAGAAGGGTTTTTAACTTTGAAAGAGCCCATAGCAAAAATACGCAATATTACGACGGATGGTGCACCAAATATGACAGGAAAAAAATCTGAATTCCTTGGACTCTTTAATCAGAACTATCCCGGGAATAACGTTTCTTTTCTACATATGATACATCAATATGCTGTGTGTAAATCTACATTGAATATGAAACCCGCGCTTGTAGTAATAAAGCTTGCTTATATTATTCGATCTCGTGGGCTTACTCACAGGCAATTCCGAGATTTTCTTCAGCCCGTGCTATCTGAATACTCTGATGTACTGATTACTTGATGTCTGTATTACTTGAAAGTAAGAGAATTTAGTGTAGGATGTGTTTTCGATCGAGTTTGGCAGCTGAAAAACGATATTGTGTCGATCTTCCATGAGAAACAGTGTTCAGCAGAGTGCGAAATATTAAAAAATACAGAATCGCTTTTAGACTTTGCATTTTTCACACATCTTCTTTGTTATTTGAACAACTTAAATGTTAAGATGCAAGGGAATTCATCGATGATATCTAAGCCCATTTCTAAGGTTAACCTGTAACCAACTAAAGATTAACCTGTTTGCTGAGCAGCTAGCAAAGAACGACCTTCGTTTTTGGAAGTTGAATTCAATACCCTCTGAAAAGGAAAAGCTTAAGAATGATGAAGATGGCTTGAAGAAACTCCATTTTGAGTTTGAACGCAGATTTCAGTGCCATTCAGACATAATTAGATATTTTTACCATGAACTTTCGACATAAATTTTGAAACAGTGATGTCGGATTTGTAGTTTGAATTAATTGCAAAGTTGCTAATTAATAATCATCTGAAGCAGTTGTTTCTAAATATGCCAAGTTTGAGTTTTGCAAGTCATTACCAGAAGCTAGTTTCCCAAATTTAACATCTCGTGCCTAGAAAATCAGTGCTGTTTTTGCTTCATGGTATGTATGTGAACAAGTGTTTTCAAGTTGTTAATTAGAAAAAATAATTTCAGAAGTAGACTAACAGACAAGCATTTAGCCTCATTCCTTAAAATAAGTGCATCTCACTTCGAACCTCAATGTAAGGAACTTTTAAAAATGAAATCGCAATTGCATTCATCTCATTAAATATTTAAATTAAAACTTGTATATCATTTTTTTAGAAGAATTGTACTTAGCCCACCAAACTTTTTTTTCTTTCTTTTTGCCTTCGACCAAAAAAGTTTGCCCATCCCTGTCCTAAGCTATAATTTACTCACTGTGAGTTTTTAAACTATTACTGTCACTTTTTATATGAAATTAAATTTTTAACAAATAAAATTTTGGTTCAAAGTATTTTATGAAGAATAAAATACAATTTTCAAACAGTTTTCTTAGTGTAAGAGCATTAAGGCGCATAAAAAAGATAACAAATGTATTTTTTTTATCTGTTATTTATTTTTTAGCTATGGAATAAGTTCCATTTGAAATAAAATAAAAATTTATGACATGGGTTTAGATTTTTATTGATTTGTATCTTTCCACTGTACGTTTTTTCAAAATATTTTATTTAAATATTTTTTTATTTGCTCCAACCAGTGATTATAACCTTTTTTTTCCTGAGGGCCATTTAAATAAGCAGCTTTTAACATTATAATTTTGCATACTCATTTCGATAAAGGTTGTGATTTTATACTTATTGTTATCGGTCTTAATCCTCTTAATGCTTTCGATAGTTTTTAAATTATAGAAAAATTAAGGTATTCGAAAGAAAATTTCCTAAATTCATCTCACCCAATTCTTCAATAATTTAATTAAAAAAAAGTTAGGGACAGAAGTACACAACAATTAACTTATTATATACTGTTATTTGTAGAATTTTGGAAATGGCATCTATTTTCTTTGGAATAAAAAAAAAAGAAGTTTTTTCTACTATAAAGCAAATCTTTTAGAGAAATTCTTGAACCTGACATTTTACCATTTATCCCCTTGCATCCGAAGCGTCATGAAAAGACATTTACAAGCAAACTACGGCAAGTGTCGTTTCGTGACGGTCTGGTTTTTTTGGGGTAGGGAGAGTAGAAAAAGAGATTCTTCAGTGGGGAACGAAATGGGGGTCAGTTAAGGGGAGGAGGAACAAAGAGAAGGATTGGCAGTTTACCTCAATTACTCAAACTATTATCCTTCCCCTAAGTTTCTTCTGAATGGGTTGCTTTTTGCTTTGAAATTTGGCCTTCAAGAAAAACGCCAATACTATCATTTTACTTACATTGAAAACTATTTTGAAAAGCACAACTAAGAAGCTTTTTCTTAAGCAATGTTTTTTTTTTCTTAAATAACATTATTAAAAATATGTAATCTAAGATTATGATTATTCGATAATAATCTACTTCAAATAATGTTTTATTTTTTTTATCCNAATATTACAAATTTTATTTTAAGCATGTAACTTACGTCGATCAAATTTCGGTAGATATAAAATTGCTAGCCTAAATTGTGCTGAGAATTTTTTTCGCAAAATTTTGATAGATATAAACAAAATGTTAACTATCGATGCTTAACCGACACAAATCGAAATCAGGAACTCCTGAGCAGGAGATCAGCTTCGTTACCACTAAACACTTTTTTCACGCACGTGAAATCATAGTTAACATTATACGCAAAAAATACTTAGAAAATTTAGGCATATTTCTAAAAATTTTCATTTGTAAATTATTGTTGATTTGTTGTATATTTCTGATTTCTTGATTGTCACAGTGACTTCTCAGTTACTTTTGACCCATCTCTACTCCGGAAAGCGGTGAATAATTTCGAGTGGTAGAATTTTATTGTATGTATAAAAAAGTAAGTGTTAACCATAAACTAAATTAGATAAACGGCATATGTAACGCCTACACTTAGTTCGTCTTTCCATTTCCTAAAAGGCACGTCAAGGTGGTGTACTTCTGCTTGTTTCTTATTTTTATGGTAATGTTTTAATTAGCATTCAATAATTAGCTATCATGAGAAGGTGCTGATATAATTCATTGCCAACAACTCTTTGCGGAGATGGTCTTCTGATTTGCCGATCCCAGAGACGGTCAAGAGGCAGGAATAAATACACCTAGTTGACATGCCCAGTTAGGTTAATGTACGATGTATATATATAGTTTGAAATGATTATATAAAATATTAGTGGTAAATTAAAAAAAAGAATATTGCTTTATTTTAGCCTCAATGTATACATAACAAACCGGAGAAAAGCTTGAAATAAAATTTTTTAAATTAAAGAGCAGAGGTCGGAAGTAGCGGAACTACTGTAGCTGCTACTTTCTTTTTCCGTAGGTTGTAGTATGGACAGTGTTTTCTACCCTAGGGAAAGCTGCAAGTCCGGTACGGCCTAAATCTCCGGGTTACTGTTTCCGTTGTATTTTAAAGCCATTTGGCATCATTGTAGTTTGAGATTCTTGCAAACAATGTATTTAATTACTTATTACTTGTGTTTACAATGCTAACAATACTTGTGTTTACAATGTTAAAAGTGTTAACACTAACGTAGGATGGTGCACAGCTTGCAACAAGAACAAACAGTAATAAACTTATGGAATCAAGACTGCCAAAAAAGTGAGTTATTCAAAATCTAGCAACCACGTCACCTTTTTTAACAATATATCTCTAAATAACTAAGAAAAATTTTCACTTCAAACTCACCAGAATTACATAACATTAATATCTATGAAATACAGCAGATTTGAGCTCAGAAATTATCTAATTTTTGTTCTTTTATTGAAAACAAAATTAGCCGTTTGAAAATATCGCCTCGCAGAATATTATGTAGTAAGCAGCTGCAAACTTTCTAACCGGAACTAGAGCAGGCATACAGCTCGAGATTGTTATTGTTTACATTTCTAATGAAAACACCATCCATACTGGGCTACTCTTTAAAAGAAATAGTGCAGTGAGTTTCAAAAATGCGATTTAAAAAATGAGAAGTTTGTTACGATTCGTGGCAACTACTACTTCCAATCCTTCCTTGCAAATCAGCCCGTGAACGTACGCAATGAGAATGCCTCTGTGGTCGACCGTCAATAAAATCTACGTTTGTTGTTCGGAGAAATCGGTGCAAAATCGAACTCGGTCGAGTTGTTACTGAGAAATCGAATTTCAAACATCTGATTTTTTTAAAATTTGATTTAGCAGGAACTATAAAGTACGTTTTTGTGTCTGATCTTGAAACTTACAATATCGTCTGCATTAATTAATTAGCATATTTGCGGTCACCCCCTCAAATCATTAAGTTTGGGTCCTAGAAAGTGAAGATCCGATTATTAGATCAAAAGTTATTCACGGTGGTCCGTTTTTGTTTTGTTTTTGTTTCTCGCACTGTACTTTATTTCGTAGAGCATATGATAAAGCATTGATTACTTAAATCACAAATATTTAACAATTTCCTAGCATTTCTTAAATCTCTGTTAAGAAAAGCATAGAGTTTGAAAGTTAAAAGAACAAATTCGTAAAACGTGATTCAGAATAAAAAAAACTATTTCATGTAAACATGAATTAAAACTTAAGATCTCCTCATACATATTCGACTAAGACAATTTTTTTAAATTCCAAATCAATTTGAATAATGGTGAAAATTAAGTTCTCCTGTTAAGTTTGCCTTCTAAGAGTAGCGAAGTACATTTCGAAAGTAGTTTGTAGTAGCTGAATTTTTTTTAAAAAAAGTAGTTGTAGTTTATTGTAACTACTTTATTACAATTGTAAAAGAAAATGTAGTTTTTTCCGACTATACTGTTAAAGAGTATACTGCATAATAATGATCAGCCACTTTATGGTGCTTTGCTTTGATGCTTCTCGTAAAAGAAAAAAGTTCATATCAGTTTCTGGAGATGCAAATACACATTATAATGTGGAAGTAAATAATTTTGATCATTGCCTCACTGGATTAAAATTTAAAACATTATCTTTCAATTAATGAGGTTCATTGCGCAATATAATGATGAGCCTACAAATACCACCCCCAAAAATGGATAACTGTTCGGAAACGCCCACTCTTAATTCGATTTTCTACTCTTCCAAATCAAAAGGCACATTAAGAGGGTGTCCTGTTTCCGCCGTTACTTATTTTTGATGCAACATTATATTATGCGCTCACAGTTAGCTATTTATTATATGATTACTAATCACTTAAGGGAATCTTTTGAAATTCATTGCCATCAACCACATTGGAAGCGGTCTTAAAAATTGCCAAACCCAGGGGCGGACTTAACGCAGATATAAACACCCAATTGCTGTGCCCATTATATGTTAACAATACAGCGAATATATAGCTTCATATACATTCCCAAAAATCTAGTGGTATATCAGAAAACCATTGTTCTACTGTTCTAAATTCCGATTTCTGCGTAACAGGAACAGCGCTAAGCATTGGCCACCTCACCAAATGAGCGAATAAAATTGTGTTTTGGCGAAAGTATTGGTGAATGATTTTTTCTACAGGAAAAAGAAAACTATAAATTTAATTCTATCCTCAAAATTACGTTGAAATAAGTTTTTCTAAACAAGTCAGTATTTTTTTTATTCGATTACAGTAATTTTATCATTTTTTTCTTCTTCTCTTTTCATTTACCTTTATTACTTTTCATGTTTTCTCTTTATTTTAAATTATTTTCTAAGTTCTATATACTTGCAGCTTATGCGCAGTTAACAAAACTTATCAATTTCTTTTCTTTGTTTTTCTCTCTTTTCTTTTTATCCTTTTTGTCTTTATTGTGCTATGCTTCAGTGATCATATTTAATGCAGCTTCAGCACTTAAGATGACTCCGTACCAAGGAAGAAAATTTTCGTCACAAATTCTCTTTTCCAGCTGTTTTTCACGGCCTATGTGAAAGGTCAGTGTCAGCCACTGGTGGTTGACGCGGCCTAAATGGAAAGTCCAGTGTCAGCCACCGATGGCTGACTCGGCGCTCAACGTGTTAAAAGACCTAATCAACGTGTATAGGGTGCTTTTATGTGTTGATAGAGTTTTAAATATTTTATTCTACTTAGCCTTCATTTTAGACCTCCCTATATAGGAAATAGACAATCTAGTGTTAAAGAGTAAAGATTAACTCAAACTTTCCTTCACTTTCTTGGGTAAAACATTTAAACCCAGTTTTCCGGATTGTGACGATACCCCAAATATTGAATGTAAAATTTCGTATCAGTTACAATAAAAGTAAAATACCTTCCTGTATAAAATTGTTCTTTATGATCTTAAGTTTGTTTGGAAGATATTAATCGTCGGTATTGAGAGTAGAGAAGCAGAGATTTATTAACATTAAATTTTTTGATTAGAGAGATTATTTGTCTACTATTAAAACACATCATAGCCACCATTCTTTATTACAGGTTGCTATTTTTTTAAGCCTGGTTTATTACATAGCTCTTTACTTACTTTACTTTATTTAAAAACAACTGGGCACCTGGGCNACCAGTTTTATCTTCTTACCCTGATTGATACGGTTTTTTGCTGTCACGTATTTGTGACAGTCGGCGCGAAAGGGTTAAAGAGTAAAGATTAACTCAAACTTTCCTTCACTTTTTTGGGTAAAACATTTAAACCCAGTTTTCTGGATTTTGACGATACCCCAAATACTGAATGTAAAATTTCGCATCAGTTACAATAAAAGTAAATTTTTTCGAAGAAAATACCTTCCTGCATTTCTTCGAAAAATACCTTCTTGCATTTCTTCCTGCATTTCTGTATAAAATTGTTCTTTACGATCTTAAGTTTGTTTGGAAGATATTAATCGTCGGTATTGAGAGTAGAGAGGCAGAGATTTATTAACATTAAATTTTTAGATTAGAGAGATTCTTGGTCTACTATTAAAACACATCATAGCCACCATTCTTTATAACAGGTTGCTATTTTTTAAAGCCTGGTTTATTACATAGCTCACCTAATAAATTCTATATTTAAAAATGATTACTTTGAAAGAAAAGTGGTACCTGAGCTATATTATATAACGTAGTATAGCTTGTCAACTTATTTGGATTTTCCGGATTATTTAGATTTCCCGGCTGATTCCGGATACCAAAAGCAATACTACCCAGCAATACTATTGGTGTTCTTTTACGGTTATTCTTTAGCGAAATAGTTGCATTTTTCCAATAATTTTGTCTTTCAGTACAAAAATTTTGTTTTTCTTTTAATTACCGCCTATTTTAAATTGTTCAGTTTTGTAAAAACCCTATAAACAAAATAAACACGAGGTTTCACATAATAATTTGGTGATGTAGTTTGCTCATTGTACCACGATCACGTTAATCATTCAGATAACCTGACATAATAAATAAAATATAAGTAAGTACAGAGGCACTAAAAGTAGAATTTTAATCATATTTTAATATTATCGGTTCAAAACTAAATCTTTTACATGAGTTTCTGTCTTTATTTTCACAAAATGAAGAAAACCCGACGGATCATTTTCATCTACCTCGATGATAAAGGCTATCCATGAGGCTGTTTTGGAAGATCTTTGACATGTTCTCTGATGAAGTCCAAGTAGGCTCCGGTTTTCGTGAACACAGCAGGCTTGTTCAACATACAAAGATCGTCACCAAAAGAAACCACACCCACGGTATAAAACTTGTTTTTATGTTCAAGGAATCCGGAAGTTCCAGAATCACCCTAGTATCAAAATAGTTCTAAAAATTAATAATAAATAAAAAAAAATAATGAAAAAAATATTTATGTTTTTCCAAGCCTACTGAATTGGGTCGGACCGTGTTTCAGTCAGATAAAGATTTTTTACCCTGAATGTAGTAAAACTGTAATATAAATAAAAACGTTTCATAGTTGAGAGTTTTCGAAAGTGATATTTTGGAAATGGAAGGAATACTCCGATTTATACCACTTTCCCTTATTTTTTGTGATGCAATTAAGCAATGAAAACAGCAATCGCTTAATAGAGATGCATAGTGTAATTGTGCAAGGAAACAGAGATTGTTATTTATTTGTAATTGTTATGTATTGTCTTTTGAAAAAATTAGAAATAAGAGAAAATTTGAATGTCCTCAAATCAGTCCTTTGCACAAGATATTAACTTCCCTTAAACAAGCCCAATGAAAATTGTAATGACTTGCATAGTTCATAATTAAAAAATTATATTTTAACTTAGAACAAAATCATAAACCATAAAATTTAAAAAACGAAATACTATTGACTTAGATAATTTGTATGTAGCATGACAAACCTACAAGAGTGTACAAGAGATTTAAACTACATTTCTAAAAAAATAACTCCCAATATATATATATATATATCATACTTTGATATATATACATCATATATCTTTACTTTTGAGGACTTACTTTTCACACAACGACATACATCTACAGTGGATCCCCTCCCACGCAAACCGGTACTTTAATGATCTGGTCGATGAACAGGCCACGGAGGCCTCTAATGATCCTATAGATAGTAGTGGCCTTCTATCATACAATGAAATCTATGCAAAAGTAAAGGTAGAACTTGGTAACAGAACTTGGAGGATTTCACCTAGTCATGATTGGTACCAATAAGATTGTCCTGGGGCAGCCCTGGAGCTAAAAGGTGATAGGAAACTGCAGACAGCTATCACAAGACTAATCAGTGGTCATACCCGCGGACTAACATTTTTTCAGGGTCAAAGGACTTTCCCTGTATGCCGAAAATGTAATGTGCACCAGGCTACACCTGATCTAGTATGGGCTAGAGAAGAATTTTATCCTGGAGGGTCCGGCGATGGTATATGATTTTCTGTCGGTGAACAGTCTTCTGGACTAGGTCAAGCCTTGTTCTGGGTCAAGTGGAATAAGTAACAGCAACATATATATATATATATATATGGGTCATTCTCACGAAAACTGTCATTTTTCAGTTCATAAAATCCCAAAAAAGTAAAGTGAATAAAAAGCTCTNTATATATATATATATATATATATATGGCCATTTATACATTATAAGAATTGATGAGCGCACTTTTCTAGTGCCTGACTCAGCAATTGAATTGATCCATGAAGTGACAGGCTTCTTATTTTGCTCTCTTCTTACACAGTTATCTAGTTGTTATCATTGTTTTCAATATTAACACCTTACACATAAGGAATGGCAGATATAAGAAGAAAGTAAATTTTAGTAAAGTGTGTTTGTAAACATTTGTTTCGTATTTTTATTATTTTTGGAAGAAAAAGAAAAGATAAATACCACGCAAACCCTTGTACGTTCATTTGCCATTGCACAGAGTTCTTTTGAAGGTAGGAATTTTTTAAAACGAGAGCGACATACGCTGCCGTCAACAATACGTGAAGTACCTTCTCGAAGTTCTTTCGAACGATCTGAAAAAAAAGGGAAACCGAATCAAAATGTCAGAGTATATTAAATTTGAAGCACAGTAAAATTGTATTTTTCATTGTTACCTAGCACAATGGTTCCCAAATTGTGTTTTGCGGAACCCCAGGGTTCCGTGGAAGAGTTAAAGGGGTTCCTTGATTTAGGCATTTGTTTTAACCAGTAAACTTTTAAAGATTTAATTAAAATTTGATCCTATCAAAAAATATTTACATTTTATTAAGTTACTGTGTACTTTATTTTATTTTATATTTTCAACTCTATTTTATATTTTGTTAGCCCTTAGGAAATTATTTAGAGTAAAATACTATTGAAAAATAAATAAAAAATTTTCGAAATAAATTTTTTTTTTTTTTGGCAAATGAGCTCGAAATTTTGTTTATTTACTTTATCTGAAAATTTTGGGGTTCCGCCGATAAAAGGTTAATTATTTAGTATTCTATTGCCGAAAAAAAATTGTTTACCGCTTATCTAGCACACAACTTTAGTTAAAATTTAAGCTATTCAAAAAATGATAGGAATTATGATTGTCGAAAATACTTCTATACACCGAAGAGTCATTACATTATGACCACTCTGCTAATAAAATGTAGGACCACATTTAGCCCTCAAAACTGCTAGCACCCACCGTGGCATTGATTCCACAAGGTGCTGATAGGTAGTCTGAGATATCTGGTGCCAAGCTCTCACCATCTGGTCCTGCAATCCCCTAAGATTTCCGAGGGGGTATCGTGGCAGCACGAATTTGGTTTTCCAAGTAGGACCACAAATGCTGTATTGGATTAAGGTCAGGTGAATTTGGGGGTTAAGACATGACTTGAAAGTCACTGGAATGTTCCTCGACGATTCCATGACGATTCGACCCTTATGACATGGTGAATTATCCTGTTGGTAAACACCATCCNTACAGCAATTCTACCATGAATGGATGAACCTGGTCTGCAACTATGTTCAAGTAGCTTACAGACGTCAGGGTTCGTCATTGTTCTATGAGGATTATGGGTCCTAATGTGCCCCATGAAAACAGTGTTCCTGGGCGAGAAACCATGAAAACTTGGGCGAGCCCATTGTTATAGATGGAAGGCGGTCATAATGTAATGGCTCTTCGGTGTAAATTATCCTTGCAGCGATCGGCCACCGCTGCAGATCGGCCACCTGACTTGCAGCGATCTATAAACGATTAAAATTTACGATGTCGTCATGGAGGCACAGCTCTCAAATAAAATTTTGAGCACTCTAACTAGGATATTAGTCGAAACTTCGTCTGCGAAACTGCATCTTCCCTAACTCGAAAGCGATTAAATACTAACGTAGTAAAATACTGAAACCTTTACTTAAAAAATAGGAGAAATATTACTATCAGTGCTGATCTAACAGAATTTTCAAAACAAAATATTAAGTTTACTTTCTTTAATGGCAGGCACTGAACTTATCGTTCTTCGCCATGGAAGATGCCGTAGGTGTTGTTTATTTTGCTATGCTTGATAGCACCTTGTGAGTAGTATCACGAAGGTGGGCAACATTACCTACTCCACACTGGCACAGATACCCGCTTATGGGGTGGGCCACATTCACACATTTCACACAATAGAGGACAACAATACATATCCATGCCCTGAGTGGGATTAGAACCCGCAACCACTGGCTTCGCAATCAGATACGCTTACCGCTCGGCCACCTGACTTTTAAATTAACAATTCAAATTACCATTCATAGTCAACTTATCTGATAATAAGCAATTATGTTGTTGTTGTTGCGTATGCCTGTTAAGGCAGAGGTGTGCGATTAATAGGCAATTGCAAAAAATAAGTTTAACCTTAGGATTATAATTTAAAACTTTTGTCAGACCAAATACCTTTCAAATTCGGAGCATATATGTATATTGTTTTAATTAAGAATCTATAACACTGGATAGTGATAACACATCAGTATGGCCTTTTAGCTGCTTTATTAAAAAATTTAAAAAATTTATTAGTTTTACAAAACTAAAAAATTCCTTTTTCTTTTCTGCTACTAGACACAATCAATTGCAAGAAATGTAGAAGTAATTAATAGAACCAAAATAAATCAGTAAAAAATAAAAAAGAATAAAAAGCGGATTTTCTAAAATTCATAGTACATGTTTGATTGATTATTTTTAATTTTATGAATTTTAAAAACCTTAACACATTGACTAAAAACCATTTATCAGTCCAATGAATTTTAAATATTTTGCAATATATATGTGTTTTTTTTAAATAAACCTTTTAAAAAAAAGCTTATTGTTAAACGAGAGGAAATAATTGAAAAAGAAATAATCAAAAATGAAATTTAATCGATGCAAAATGTTAAACTTTTTATTTCAGTATATTACTTAAAAAGATGCAGGTGAGGGACAAAATAATGAGAACACTTCTATATTAACTCCTGTAATAGTCTTTGTAAATAACCTTTATTATCTTTATTTCAGAAGATTTAGCACGGTAAAACTATCGACACAATTTTTTTTAGAAATTTTAGAAATGGTGTACATTTTACTCACGTAAAATTTTGCGCCGACCAAGATGACCATAGGCAGTTAAAAACATTTTTACTTTTTTAATAATACTATAATACTAAAAGCAATCTTAGACAATTATCGCAAATCTGTAACAAGATTCCAAAATTGCTGATATTAACATTAAAAAAGAAGTAAGTAATTTTCTCGCCTTATGCAAATCTTACATAGGTGAAAACAACCCAACTCCTCATATGTAACAGCATGATAATTTACACTGTGCGAACAGTTTTGCCGTGCGTAAATTATTTCAAAACATTTACTGTTAAAATAAAGCTCAATATTTCAGAACATTTGCTGCTAAAAAAATGCTTGCATGGAATAAAAGTGCTCACTTTATTTATAAGGAAAATCTATACTTACTGTGTATTGCTGTGCGACCAAAACCAGCAACATGCATTATCTTGCCCGGTATAATAATATTTTCTGGTGGTTTGACACAAATTGGTTTAGTGTATTCTGTGCAAGAAATGGAATGCATTAATTCTAATAGTGCTATGTCAGTACCAGGTGTACCCTTTTTTCTTCTAGGGTGCATAATGACCCGTTTGACAAGTACTGTTTCAGCGGGTTGATGTTTATTTTCGCCTAAAAATCCAACAAGTATATTTTTCCCCTTTAGTGCCTCGCACATGAAAGGCATTTTCGAGCACGTTACAGGTCTGAGAGGAAAAGAGAAAAGAACCTGTATTTCAGCATTTGTATAATAAACTAAAGTATGGCAGTGAGTGCGAAACTCAAAACTTCCTAATTTAAGATTTGTAGAAAATAAACACAACGAAGTTTTGATATGGATGCCATGAAAATATTTTCCCCGACCTGCCCCAATTCAGGGCATACGGGTAAATGTTTATTAAAACCAAGTAAAAACAGTAAAGAACATAAAATACTTAAAGTGCATAAAATACATAAAATACAAAAGTCATATGGCAACAGCCCGTAAACTTTGCGGGCGAGCAATACTGTTGAACAAAATTAGCTGTCTACAATTAGTCAGAATATTATATCTTTAAGAAAACATGACAAATATATCTGGCATGTATGTCATGAGAAGTTCAGGTCAACCGACTCTAAAATATGGATTAAAAGCACATTTAAATTTAAAACACCAGCAATATTAGAAGCAAAATAAAATATAAATTGCCATTCTAGGTCATCAGACCCTTATATTGAGGCAATCAAATGGCATAAAATTTAAAAACTAATCATAGGGCAAATTGCCTATTAACCCTTTCGGGCCGACTGTCACAAATACGTGCCAGCAGGATACCGTATCTATCAGGGTAAAAAGATAAAACTGGTAATCAAAGTAATTCTTTAGCAGTTTATTTGTGGGCGGAGTTATAATTATTAGATTTATTTAATTCACCATTACTTTGTTCAAAATAAAACTATTTAGTTATACTTTGAATTAATATTGATTATATATATGATTAAACTAACAATAATTAAAGTAAAAGCAAAGTAAGTCTGTCAAATTAGCAACGACTACATTTAAGTTACCGTTTTTTATTTAATTACAACTTGATTCTGATTTTGTACGAATGCTTTTCTGAATCAACCGTCCCCAAGGGGTTAAGGAAACAATTAAGCGAGTTACAAATAGTAAAATCACAAAAAATAGTGTTGAAATAGTAAAAGTGGATTAAAATGGTGTGAATGACGAGGACAGTTCAAATCCAACCTAAGAACACTATGAGATTTAAAAAAATTTTAAAGTCACTAAAAGTCCAGTTTAAAGGAGGCCATCCTGGCTGAGAATCAAAATCGCTGAACCAGAGTCGGTGATGAGGTAATTAAAGCGAGAAAATTAGAGTTGACTCAGGTATATGGATACCATATATAATATCCTTTACGGAGGTAGTATCATATACAACTATAAATAAGCACAAATCACCATCTAATCCCTGTTTGGATTTTAGGTCGTAAAGCACGAAACATGCTGTGCTACAAAATGATGGGAAACAAGGCAGACATGGATGGAATGAAAAGAAACTGATAAAGTTTTGAAAAATATTTTACTCAACATAATGAATTTAAACAACGCGAAGTCCCCCATCAGATAAACTGTTCAACATTAACGGTTCCATCTCTTCAATAGGATACCTGCAAGTGACGTAGTGTGAGTATCTCGATCCTAATTGGTTGTTGAAACGGACCATTTGTTTACGTTAGCAACCGTTCCTTCCATTCTATTTCGAGTGAGCCAAGCCTATCAATTCTCATATATGACGCATTCTGAATTCTTTCAAAAAGATTCTTTCTCAAAGATATCAATGCTTTCACTATATATTAGCACAGAGACTTAGCACAAAGCCAGGCACGAAGCCACGTAAAACCTAAACAAACTAATTATGGAACGAAGTTGCCAGTTACACAAAACAAAAATATATCACGGTTACAATAAAATACATAAATAAATAATAAATCTAAGTTAAGTAAAAGAAGTAGACGAGAAAAAAAATCAAATTTCAATTAATTCGATGTAATCGGATTTTAACGTACTAGGATCCAAGCTTAATGGTTCGAGGGTCTAAACTTAAATATGCTAAGTAATTAATGCTCTGTCACAGTGACTCAGGGGATGCAGGTTCGAATCTCGGTATGAATCGTTGGCTCCTTACTCCTGGGCATAAGTGAGAGTTCACTGTATGATATTGTTGTAATTTGTCTCATATTTTGGAAATTGTCAAGCATTTAATGTTACATGTCGGGCGTGTGCTAAAATAAGGACATTATGCTCTTTAGTGTGAATCTCAGCTACGATATACTTATGCACGTAAACCAAAAGTTGACGAATTATTTTAAGAGGATAATGTTAAACAATATTGATACGGGTATTTAGGATACGGGACAATATTGATAAGGGGATTTAGATTGTGATACATTACATATAGGTGAATTGCTGAATAATGTTAATAACGATAGTAACAGAAATGACAGGTTAGTGAACGTTACGTTTGATAAAGAATACAGTGCTAAATTTCAGGTGGATATAGAAGCTGCGATCACAATATCCATAGAAATAAAAAGAAGGCAAATTTTCGGTTAATTTTGCTCATTATATAAAATGCTCAACTGAAACAAAATGGAGTATCACATAAGGCTTTGAATTATTTAGAAGCCGTGAGCAAAAACCCTATAAATCGAATTCACTAAGCTAAGAATCACACAATAAATGTCTACCACTCGAAATTAGTTATTCGCTATACGTAGCAAGTTGGCGTCTCTGACAGCAATAAGGGTCAACTGCCAAGGCAATCAACCGGCCTGTTTTACGGGCTGTGGTGCCAGACCAATGCGGAATCATAGAATCTTCACTAGGAAAACACAAGATGCGCTCAGTAATGCTGAAAAATTCCTAAGCCTTATTAAGGAACTTCAGGAACTACTCAAAGACGATCAAGTAGTTACACTACTTCTCCCACTGCTTACAACCAAAAAGATCTCGATATGGAGCATTTCCATCTTGCCGGCGTATCACCTATGATATGCTTTCTTTTTATTTTTATTTTCAGGTTCATTTGAACCAGTAGTACAAACAGTACTATGTATTTCCATTATGGGTATTTAATGATGAATGGGAAAAGGGCCAGTATTTGGCCTCAGGAGCCCAGCTAAACCGAACAGAGCAGAACAGATAACAATAAGGGTTGGATCCTTCACTTAACTTAACCATTGAGACCATATTTATTTTCCAGATTGTGGCTACCACTCATATTTTTCTGGGGATCGAATTTCCGAACACGTCGAAAAAGAAGTTGTGTTTATTAAAAAAAAGGCCATTTTACATAAATGCCAAATGCTCCGGAAGGAACAAAATATTTCAAAAAACGGCAGAGAACTCGAAACGAAAATTTGCTGATTTTCAGTTAATTTGGCTAATTTTATAAAATACTCAACGCTGCTAAACTGAAACAAAATGGCATATCAGATACGTCTTTGAATTATTTAGAAGTAGTAGTGAGTAAAAACCATATAAATCGAATTTACTAAAACAAGAATGATATATTAAATGTATACCGCTCGAAAATATTTATCCGCTGTCTGGTGCTAGTTGACATCTCTGATTTTAGAATCTAATATCGTTACTCAAGATAGCGTCTTGACAAATTAATAAGCATAGTTATCAGTTAAGGTTAAAACCATAAGGACAGTGTGTAATTGCGAGAAAATTATAATACCTACTGAAATTTCGGAAAACAGTGCGCTGCCGTTAAGACAAAGGTTGGAGAAATTAAAGCTCCACCACAAAAACCCCAGTGTCTCATTACTCGATGATCAGAAACCAATATAGACACCTAAAAAATAAGTATCTTATGTTCTGAATTATGATTCTATTGAAGTTGATAAAAAATGGTTTTTAAAGTTAAGTAATATATATATATATACGTTTGCACCATTTTCAGAATTGTCATATAGTTCATTGGCTAAAGATATGATAAACTTGACTTAATAGACATGAATAACAGTCAAAAAATCACAACAGCTATGTAAATATAGCCTATTATTTAGTAAAAAAAAAAAAGCATTATTGAATCTAAGGAAAGAGCATTCGAAAACAGTCGTAACTTTCAGTTTAGTTTATGACTTCGTTTCCGCCAAAATAAGGAAATTTTCAACTTAAATTTCACATTCTTTTAGTATAAAACTGGAATTTATGGTTATTTTAGAAAGTTTGATGGTAATTTTAATAACTGATACGAACAACTTTGAGTTATTTTCAATATATGCCATATATTCAGTTATTTTGCATGTAGCTTGTACTTTCAAACATATTTAAAATATTTTATTTTTACATCTTTAAAATTGAACGCGCTCAAACATATATATAAAATTTCTACTCCTCTTGATAACAAATAGAACAAAAATTTTAACTTATCATAAAACATAGTTGTTAAAAATTTGATGAATTAAAATATATCAAGGACATTTTTAAACTTTAAAGAAAATTCTTCTTTTTTTCAAAAATGGCATTAAAGCCTATTTTTAAAGATTAAATGAAAACCAAATTCCATTCCATTTACGTAAATTTACTAAATGAAAAAAAAATTAATTTCTCATACAAACAATCAAAAGTAACAAACTTAGAAACAAACACAGTTATCAAGCTTACTAGACTTCTTAAAACATTGAAAAATAATTACTTACAATCCAAGGATATTTCCTGTTATCTTGGACCACTTTTCCATTAATAATGCGCTGTTCAGTGAAATCAGATTCGCCACAAGCTGTAAAAAATCGATAACAAATTCATTAATTTTGAAACTTTTTCAATGTCTATAAGCATGGATGAAAGCGAGAGAGAAAAGATGAAAAGCTGGTAGTAAACCTATTTCAGTTTCAACTAGTTTTCGAGCTGTGTAAATCTATTCACTTTTTCAAACTATCTAACATGATCTACTTTTTCTTTGGAAGGAAGTAATTTTATATATATGCTATAAATGTATAAAAAAATCTCGATTGTTAAAGAAATTAAATTTTAATAACTGGAGTGGTAATAAATCATATAATTTAATAGATTTAATTTGGAATAATTTTCTTCACCACTATATAAAAGCAACTTATACACAGATGTTTAAAACCTTATATTTGAGCCAAGATGTGCCTTTCATTATTTTATCTCATTTCAGGTTCTTTTCCTAACCACCAATACAACTTTCCTATGTATATCCCTTTGGGATATTTCATGATGAATGGGATAAGGGCCATTTAAGCCTCTGATGCCCAGTTCTATAACAACGAACGAACGATTGAGTAAAGGAGTTTATCACCCACCTGACGATTCGGCCACGGAGGGATCTTATTGTCGCAGCGTTTTGGGGATTTCTTAACAAGTGAGCTGGAAGAGTTTTACGGAGCAAGACTTGAGGATATGGAAAAAGAACGCTTTTGCTTGAAAGGATCATCAGAACTGTCAGCATTGTTTCTAAGATTCTGTGTACCCGTAAGATTGCAACTCTCGAGAGTTCTGATAGCAAGACTGAGGATAACCCTCAGCTTATTTCTGAATCAGAGCTTGAAGAAGCACCATCTACTGCCAAAAAACGGAAGAATAAAAACCCCAAAGGCAATTCCTCAGTCAACTAGCATCATCGATTTCCTACCTACTCCTTCTTCCACATCCTCTAAAAAAACTATAACTACTCCTTCACCGACACTGATGAAGACTACTACAACTGAAGCCGTTCTCGAACTAAACTTTTCCCAAACACAAGAAAAATTTAGAAGTCATTTTCAAAGAGTTATCAACTGACTTTCCTGTAGATTTCCCTTGAAAGAGAGACTTCAGTTCAGGAGAAGAATCAGAACGATCCATTAGCCTCCATCATATGTGGATCTTCAAATTTTCCTTGTTATCCTGGGAAAAAAATGATCCCCACAGAAATATCTATGACCTCAACAGCATCGAGGGAAACTCCATCTCCGTGGAAAGATACAGGGATGGCCGGCTGCAAACACAATGCTATCTTTATCAGTTGTTCGGCCATGTGCAAAGGAGCTACAGCGGCAAATCATATTGCTTGAAATGCGCCGACCTCTACCTTCCATACTACCTTCGAGATAAGGACAACTCGCAGACAGCCAAATGCTGCAACTACGAGTTCAGACAATTCAGGAGAAAGCCTGACATCACTAGGGATAAGGCTATGTATCTTACTAATGAAGTGATAGATTAGTGCTTTAAACATTAAAACCATATTATTAACTTTTAAAAAAATTACAGGTTAGTTGAAATATTATGGGTTTATTGTTGATATGTGAATGCATTTTTTAGATTTGAAAAACGGATTACTCAGAAATGTAAAATATATAATGTACATCATAGAACTTAATAGGTGATAACACTTAAAGTAATTCAGGTATTTAAATTATGCTGCTTTGCTTGTGCACATGTAACAACAAGATTTTTTTAAAAATAAAACGAAATCAAATTTTGTATTTGTTGCTTTATGTATTTTATTGCTTTTGTAGTAATGTTATTTTCTTTTACAAATTTTTGCTTTCTATAGCTTTGAGGTTTTCATAGACTTTCTGCATTTCTTTAAATTTATGCATGCATATTCTGCTTCTCAAATACCATACTGCTTGCACCATCACACTTGCCAACTTTTACGCTTTTCCAAATTATTTTTTTTTTCTGAGTGTTAGGGAATTAACTGAAAAAGGTGATATTGTAGGCAAACAATTAACTCTTAGTCATAATTTAAAGTTATTAAGATAGCTAGCAAATATTTTTTTATACAGTAGACTCCCGATTTTCCAAGTTTCCGCTTTAACTGAGCTATCAAACATTTCAAGGAATTCTTTTGTTCTAGTTTATTTTTTAAAACTCTACCACCGAAAGCAATTATTTGAATTTTATCTTCCAAACACTCAGGAAAACGAAGTCCAACAATTTGATCCGATGAAATGATCGTTAATATCGTCAATAATGAAAATGAATCTAGCGAAGATGATGAAGACAGTGATCATAAAAATCTCTCATACAAATAGACTAAAAGCTATCGAAAGTGCTATTGAATATATAGAACAACAAGAATAGGCGAAACCAGCCTTCCGAAAATTGACGAAACATTGCTGCAAACAAGGGCCAAAGTAATGTAAAACAAAAAACGGTTAAGGACTTTTTTTAATTAAAAACTCTCGTATTTAATTCTCGTAAAGTATAGTGTTTAGGCTTTTTAATCATAATATGAATTGTATGTGGTGCACTCGTATAAATTTTGTATTTGTTAAATATATTTCATTTATACCTACTCTTTTTCTTTTCTTTTCTCTTCACCTTACTGAGTTTTTCGGTTATCTGAGTCCACATTAACTCGCATAATCGGGACTCTACTGTATTGAAACATAGTTCAAATTATAGTATACTAGGAGGCTCCGCCCCCTGCTCGCTAACGCTCGCCAACCCCCGAGAATTGCTACNAAAGCGGAAACTCGCATAATCGGGACTCTACTGTATTTAAACATAATGGTTAGTTCAAATTATAGTATAAATCAAAATTGCTGAAACAAGACTTTAGTATGAATGCAAACATTTTGCGAGCTCCACGTTAATATGAAATTAAAATTTTCCGGAAGATCCGTAATAGCTGACAGGTAGGCAGTATAAATTAGTAAATGTTTCTGAAGTTCTGCACAATTAAGACGAATGTGTGTTATTTGGCTTATCCCAATTTTGGATTTTTATAATTTTAATTTTATAGATTATTCTTTAAACTTACGACATTCTTTGAAATGACGGTGATGACCACCTCTGTGATGTTTCATAGAATATGCTTCTCCATTTACCTGGAAATGCAAATTAAAGAGTTAATTAATAATCGTTAAATTAATAATCGTAAAAAACATATATTAAAAATGCTATGACTTAGTAAATAATTGGTGCGCGAACAAAGTAAAGTATTTTTAAAAAGCTAAGATAACTGGGATTATAAATTTATAATAAACCCAATTTCGAAAATTTTGCCCAAAATCATGTTTTTGCACTTGTACCTAAAATATTTAGAGACATAGAGCCCCTTGTATGATTACGATAAACAGTGCTTTCATTCTTTTGAATTTTCTTTCATTCTTTTGAATTTTAAAGCTGATCATCACTAATAACTTTTATAAGTACCTTAAAGAATAAGAATGTAAGCATTAAGGAAATGAATTTTTTATACTTACACTTAATAATATAGTTAAAGACAAGATAATACTGAAAATGAACATATTTGAAATAATCGTATGCTTTGAATTTTTTTTAAAAATAAAAGCTGTTATAAATTGTGTTGTAATTTTATTTTTATTTATCTATCTAACATTCAATTGTCTGAATTCGTATAAAAAGTCATGCTATTTGTTTAGATGCATTACAGTTAAGAGGTTGTTAATATTTGAAATTCTTGGAACTATTTCAGTCCACCTAGTAGATTTGTTTTTGCAGTTAATTTCGAATGACGCATTGGTACTCGTTTAAAAAAAATAATTCTCGTTGAAAAATCTTTTACCGTTAAAATTGCGAAATGATCATAGAATGCGTTAGATTCACTCTGTTATATAATTAAGTATTTTAACCAATTTATTGTTATAAAAAATTGCGAATTTATCTTTGTGACAAAAAATTTTCGACTTCGCAAATTAAAAATATTCAGATTAGGAATAAATTGAACAATACTGAAAATCATAAATGTATGTATCAATTTTTTTCTTTCGCGTGCTTATATTTATGAGAATGACTTTAATATGGTCTTTTAAGAGTTTTCGCTTTCATAGCCATGCTGATATACATTAAGTTAAAAGATGGAACTACTGTTCTGCTAACTTCTTTCGTCGGAGACTTTATCTTAGGATTGAGACTGCTCCCTAAAGATTTCGATAATTAAGAATCATAATTCGCCAAATAAAAAAGGAAATTCAGATTTTGTGGATTCTACTTTTTCTTAACTGTGATCCACGAACTGCAAAAAAACTGGAATTTTATATTTACTGATATTTTGTGCCATTTTCATAAACAACATTAGAGGTTGCCGTTATTCATAGGACACCAAGACAGCATATTGTATATTGAAAAGTGTTATTTCATGCGACAAACTGAAGAGCCTTAGAAAATTAGAACAGCCTATAGGCTAAAGACACAATTCAATGATACCATGATTTTCATTTCCGCTGAAAATATCGAATAAAAACTTATCATCAAAAAATATCTTTTGTATTTATAAAGACACCTATGATTAATAGATTACAGTATCAAAGTCTGCTCGAATTTTAGAAGATAAAAACATTGCCATAGTTGACCAGCACCATAAGAATCAAACGTACTCTTATATTTTAAAGTTGCTCTGCAGCGTAGGAGTAAGCCTATTTTGAAGTAGTACGCGTTAGTGTCGTCGGTAGCCCATTAGTTGGTAGCCTATTTGTTCACGTAAATATTGGCGCAAGCCTTTTTTGAACTAGTCACGTACAACAACGACGTGGTCACGCACTTTTTTGAACTAGTTACGTGTCGGCGTAAGCCTCATTTGCCACACATAATTGGGCGTTATACATAATTGGAACTTCTAGTGGCGGTCAATCAACAAATGAGGTCGGAAACTGTGGAAACTAGTAATTGGTGCACTGGAGTACCCGTTCAAAAAGGCCACCTCCGTAAATGATATGATTACAAACTGAATCAAAAGCCATTGATGTTAAAATTATTTGGGTTAGTTAACTTAATATTAGGTAGTTAAATAATATTGAAGAATAAGAATATAGATAATATAAGAAGAATAGAAATTATAAGAAGATAGAAAGGACAGCAGAAAACAGGGATAGCACAGACAGGTAATAGCATAAACAAGTCATTAGTCTTTAAGAAAATATTTTATTTTATATTATTTATTTAGTATTATTTATTTTTTATTTATAGTTATTAACAAATAAGCAGTTAGTGATTAGCATTGTTAGTAGTTGTAAANCACAGAGAGATAATAACATAAACAAACGAATGAAGTCATTAGTGTTTAAGAAAATATTTTATTTTATATTATTTACTTATTATTATTTATTTTTTATTTACAGTTATTAACAAATAAGCAGTTAGTGATTAGCATTGTTAGTAGTTGTAAATTGATTCAGAATGAGCCCGGAGCCAGTCAGGGGTAAAGAAAAATCAGCAATACGACTCAAACGATGTCTTGAAGATTTTTATAGTAATGGAGAATGGTCCTAGGCCGTCTCCTGCAATTAGGATCATCTGGGTCGTAGTTCGAGGAAGACCATGTAAGGGGGTTGGAGTGTCAGGTGCTCTTAAGGGAATACTTAAGAGATCTATTTTTGTATAGGTCAAGAAGGCTAAGCGTAGAGGTGTCATTACGGATATTTTTGTTCCTGAAGTACCAGGATGAATTTGTGATATTGCGGAGGGTTTGACCTAACTGCGGAGGGTTATTGCGGAGGATTTTGTTATAAGTAGTACTGTTGTTATAAGTATACTACTTTGTTATAAGTAGTAAAATAATATTTGAATGTCAGGGTTTTATCCATAATGTCACCTAAGTACGTGGCCTTCGTTTCCCATTTGAAAGAGAAGTTGTTATCAATGATAACATCCTTCTTGTAGCTCCTTTTTCTGGTGAATAGCACTGCCTGAGTTTTGTCGATTTTGAGGTCAAGTTTCCAATTTTGGAAGTAGTCAATGATAGTGAGGAGATGATAAATAATATTCCTGTTGACATCACTGATATACTTGCTTCGTGTGGCAATGGCCGTATCGTCAGCGTACAGTGCAGTCAGAATACCAGGATCTCTAAGGATAGCATTAATAATAATTAAAAATAGGAGGGATCCTAGTTTGCTTCCCTGGGGAACACTGCTTTCTTAAGGTGAAGAAAAAGGTGTTGCAGTAGATTATGAACTTTCTGTGTGTAAACAAATGAGTTTGAAACTTTCGCTTATTTCAATACCCAGTGTAGTGAATATAAAAAACTGGTAGGTAAAGTAAATTTTTTACATTAATTTTCACAAATAAGTTAAAGTTATTACTTAACATTGTTCTGGGCACTCTATACAATCCCCTTCACGATTCATCGCGCACGACACATCTGACATTAATCAAAGAGATTAGATAATGACATGGCTAGGCATAAAATCGAGATAAGGAAGTTACTGTTTTAATTGATTTTGAGTTAGAAAAATAATAATTTATTTAAAAAAGTTCGTAGATGGGTTATTATTTTTTTCTTTTTGGGGTGGACAGTTGTGGTTCATTCGAACGAAAAATAAAATATGAGAGAGAGAAGAGTAGTCCCCATGGAAAAGCTGAAGCATTCATTGATAAACGGTGTTGCAATTTTTATAAAGTTATAACACTTCAAAGAAACATGAAAAACAAAATTAATTTGCGAATTCTCTGATTTTTTAAAAAAGTTAACAATAAATTAAGTTGTGTTAAAATTAACAAGTTAAGTTGTGTTTTGTATAATTTTGTCAAATCTTAGGAAAATTAAATTTTATCAATTTTTCTGTCGTTTTGTTTGGAATTATTATGTAATTCGCACTAGAGGGTTTTAATATGTAATTCGCACTAGAGGGTAGGAAGTGGGCGTTACTTTACTGTAGATCTGCCTCTATAATGAAGCTTTTTTATTTAACCGTTTCAACTCGGGAAAATTACTTCCCACCTAAGGCCGGGATAGGCTGGTTGGTTAGGCGTCGGGCTCGTGTTCATGATAGCTTGAGTTCGAATCCTGCCGGTTGAAGAATCACGTTTAATTAAATAGTGCACGTTAAATCTGTGAGGGTCACTAAGTTCCAATAACATATCAATACCTCTTGGGGTACTAAATTGGAGATTGATCGTTCTTTGGTTCAGGTCAAAATTACGAGCTGTGGATGAATGAGCTCATTATGATTTGGCCCTACCTGTAAAATAGGCTGCGTCGTCTGTGTGGCTGAAATCGTATTCATGTTCATAAATCTTGCCACTGAAATAACAATAAAGGCAGTCTCTGCCTTAAAAGTTAACTGGATTTCAACCTGGATTTCTGGTATTGACTAGTGGAGCATTAGAAATAGCAACACAATTCGAACATTAAGTTTCAACCAGTAATAAGGTTTTTACAAGAAACAACTACCGGTAATAAAAAGAAATCGGTAAAAACAAGTAATAACTTATTACCGGTAATAACAAGAAACACGGTATCTGCCTTAAAAGTTTACTTGATTTAAACCTGGATTTCTGGTATTGGCCAGTGGAACATTAGAAACAGCAACATAATTCGAACATCAAGTTTCAACCGGTAATAAAGTTTTTACCCTCATGTTCATCCACCCTTTTTTAAATCTGATTTATTAGATTTATATTCTTTGCTCTAATGAACATTAGATATATACATAAAATAGCATAAACAATTCAAATCTCCTTCAGTTTAGCTTTAGAAAACAGATACTGAAATAGATACTGCATGATACTTCAATTTCTGATACTTCTTTGTGTTATGACAATTTCGCTTTTTTTTAAACTACCGTTCATTGTGTAATAATTTTATATGGTATATATAAATATAAAGCGCAATACCGAAAGGAGGGGCCGTCGATTGAAAGTCTTTTCTATTAAAGTGTGTGGACCGCCCTATTGTGCGGCAATCTGATGACCGCCTTGATGAATCATTGTTGGCAAGAAGCATTGCCCATGCGACATAGCAGAGCCGTTAAACTGTAGTAAACAAACATATATCACAAAGTGGAAAAAAATAAGGAATACTGCGAGATGACTTAAAATCGATGGTCCTTTTGGTACACCTTGATCGGTTTGCAGACATGCCAACTTGCTCCGGACTGAAAATAAATATTTTAAAATAGTGGTAGTTTATCAATTGTGATTCTTGGTTTAATAAATTCAATTTAGTAGATTTTTATCCACCACTATTTATAAGTAATTTGTAGGCTAATATTTATATCTCAGATTATTATAATGAGTTTTCGTGTTACATATTTCATTCTTGTGAATATATATGTACATATATCACAATAACAAGAGCAATTGAATTCTTTAACAGTTGAACATTAAGAACAGCATGATATTTCAATATTCTTTATTGCATTGGATTAAGACAATTTTACGATATTTGTAACTACCGTAAATATTAATCATAATACTATAAAATTCTTGAAAATTAATAAATTCTTTAGAGGCTATGAACACAGAGTACCTGTTTATTATGAATAAATTTGTCGAATTTGATTGCAAGCAGAAGCATCGCCTGTGTAGTCGGTCGAAAAGCTGTGATTACCAGTCAATAATTTTTCCATATCCTAAATGTCGAAATTTTTGAAAAATGTAAAATTCACAAATTTAAAAGGTGTTTAAAATTATAATAAGTTAGACCATGGAAATTTTTAAAGTTTGACCTGTTTCGAGTGATGTTGAATCATTAACACTTGAAAGACTGAAACTTAGTATATACCTATATTGCCCAAAAGCAGTCAAAATGACTGGATTGTAAAAGAATAAATAATGTGTAAAGAAATTTGTTAAAAACTAATTTTTAAAATTTTTCATATTATTTACTGTTATATAACAGGTTTTTAGTAAATATTAATAATAAAAAAATTATATGTTGTACAAAATGCTAAGAAATTGTGTCATTATGCACATCATTGTTCTTCTAATTGAAATTAAAAGCAGTTAAAATGACTTCTTTACGCAATCTAGTGTTAAACATAGCACATATTCCAGTGTATAAATAAGTAGGCGTTACTATTTTCAGAAAAACTTTACATTTCTTATAAGAAACGTGGCGTTTTACAGAAAGATTGACATTCATTTAGAGTAGAGCCCCTGAGTAGAGCCTTAGTTCAGAGGTTAAGTCGAAGTAAGTATAATATGAAGTTTTACAATTTGGCGATGTACTTTCAAAATGGTATGTCACTTCAATACCATTCTATAATTAAATTTTTAAATTAATTTTTTTTTTTATTTTCGAAGAGATTTCCGTATCGTGATTCGTGGCAGAATAATCGCCAACAGATCGTTGGCGCAACAGATCAAGATAAAGAAATATTCCCTTATTTTTTTATTGATCAAATGGCATGAAAATCTAAATTTAAACAAAGAATCTGAAAATTCTGAGTAGATAAAAAGGTTCTTTTAATAGAAATTTCGATCTTTTAATAGCGATTTTTGTCTGAAATACAGCTTAAACTCTCCAAATATTTCAATTCATTAACAATATTATTCTCAAGACTTGCCAGATGTGAATCTTTACACGCCTGGCAAGTCTTAAAAATAAATTCTTGAGGCACTTGAAAAATGTCGACTGTTATTTCATATTTGTTTATTTCCGAAGCCAGTGAAGTTTTCAATGAGGTAATAACTTACTGCTTCAGTTTTTTAGGATTATTAATTCTTCGCAAAACAGATGAAATTTCATTTTTCCTAAATTTTTAGAATTCTAAATATTTCTTAACCTTCGACTACGGATTTGTTGAAATACTGCACAATTATTGAATCTTATTATTAATCATAGCTACGACTACAACATGAATACGTGGCTGTTTCAACTTGCAGCCTTATTTGGTAAATTTATTCAGAAAAAACTAATCCTGTGTGGTAGATCATAAGTATAACTTTATTTTTTAAAAGAATTTCCTTTATAGAATTATAATTTAATTGTTAACATGCTAGATGGTATAGAAAATGCATTTTAATTAAGATAACTTGTAGTTAGTTCTATGTTAAATTAAATGTATATTTCATAAATTTAAATATTAAAAATATGTCTTCTGCGATACTACCACTAAATAAAAGAAAATAATTTTTTATATGTTTTAAAAATTACACGATATGATGATCCAATTAAGAAGTCCTAATAAAGCTCTTGCGATCCCTGATCAAGATCGTGAGAGCAAGAATTTATAATAATTTAGTAACTGTAATAAATACTGTATGAAATGAACGAAATTATAAAAAAGCCCTAAGGAGGAATATTATATAAAATAATTTATATGTGATGCTACCACTAAATAAAAAAAAATTTCTATTATGTTTTTAAAAAAAATTCGGGCATTTTGAAGAAACCGGAGAACTCATCTGATGAAGTTTTAATAGAGCTCTTACGATCCTTGCATGAGCGTGAGAGCAAGAATTTCTAATTACAGTACACTCTCGATTATCCGTGCTCCTCTCGGAGTCACAAAAAATTTTTTAAAGAGAAACATTTTCAAGATTATGATGCGTGTAAAATATATGACTAGAAATCTTGTTAAATCATTCTCGCCATTTATTAACAGAATATGAATCTAATGTTTTTATTGATAATAATCGCTGCAATGAAGTTATAACACTTTTTGAAATCAATATTCATTATTGTATGCAGTATATGGAATGTCATGGTCTACGTTATGGTGGAGAAAGATCGCTTGATGAACAATCTTCTTCAGATATTGAAGAATATAATAACAGTATTTTTGAACAAGGAAGAGAAATCGAAGGTTTCTTGATGAGGAAAATTCGTTTCAAAGTGATGTATGTGAGCTTGACTTCCAGTATTTAACAGATGAGGAAATTGTTACTAACTATGTTGTTAAATCAAATAGTGATAAATGAGGGAAATACAATTCCTGATTCTTCTGCTCTACAATCTGTGGAAACTTTATTAGAGAACGAGGATTTGATTAAGGTGGCATTACTACGGTACGTAAAATATGTGTCAATATACGGCAAGAGATGAACAAACAGCAGAAGCAAAGGGGCATTACACATTTTTTTAAGCAGTGAATGTTAAATTCCTAATTTGATGTTACACAGCATGCAAATGTAAGTAATTTTTATATTTTTTGCACTGATGTTCATTTTTCCTTTACTAAAAAGGAGTTTTCGGATTATCCGTGTTTTTCGATTGTCCGTGCGACCCGTCCCAGTGATTAACCCGGATAATCGGGAGTGCACTGTAAATAGTAACAATAGTGGTCGTAGTATTTTAAACATAAAGAAATCATTTTTAATAGAAAAAATGAATAGTTTTTCTTATATGAAATTTCGTTGCTTTTAAAAATTTTCGTTCTTAATGGCTATTATATATCAATGCACAGTGTTTCCTGTTTTATTTTAATAACCCCATACTTTAATTTATTAATACATGTAATTACTGTGGAACTTTGTTTATTTCGTAATTTATCTCGCTTCCTGCATTATTTTCTAGTGGTTCGTGAAAATTGCTTTCACCGATAATATTAAATTAACACGGAATTTACGTTTCATTCTTTATTTGCGTCCCCTTTTTAATTTTTCAGAATCATTTTTTTCTCTCAACTTTTTTCTGAGTTATCTTCTTGTTATTTTTTTTTTAAAAAAATACTTGTTTATTTGAGTTTTTCTCACATTCTGTCCTTTTGTCAGAAAGTGAGGAAAGGAATTATAATAGCTTGAATTGTAAAAATTTTTGAGTGGAAATTTTTCATGCAAACAAACTTCAATCTTGTAATTATCTAATTTTTTAAAGAACGTTTGTTAAGCAATTGGTTGGGTAATCATTTCTTTTACCTGATTCCCCTGGCCTGCAAGATACGTATGAAAAAAAAATGTTCTTAAAATCTCTGAATTTGATTTCCACATCGTCAGACAGTGTCAACTTAAATGCATCACAAATGGGCTTAATAAAACTTCTCGGGGTTAATTGATTCTAGGTATCCAATGGAAGGGACCTTTCGGAATAAAATTGCAAATCAGATGATTTTCCGATATCGATGACGCGTATATCAACTGCAAACATCTCATTACTTTTCAATATCTGATTTAACGCCTTCTTCCGATGATAGAGCTGAAAACGATGAAGATGAGCAAACAATATCAGAGGATATACCCACAACTGATCTGGTGTTTAAAAGTATAAAAACTCTAAAACATTTGCGAATGTATACTATAAAATAAACAATAGTAAGTAAGAGCGATATTGTTAAAATTGCGAATTGTGTCTAAAAAGAAACATATAAGGACTAAAAATTTTTTCTAATAGTTCATCTCGTCATTGTCAATTTTGTAAAAAATAATTTTGTTTACTCCGAATTTGAGTATTCCAGCTTCATGCGTATTTTAATGTTAGTCTAACAGAAAACGTAATTATTGATTATAAATCCATTTGAGTCATTGTTTCTTTCTTTCTTTTTTTTTCTTTTTTTTTTTAAATTTACCCAATTAGGGAGCTCTTCTCTCAAATAATTTTAAGGTTCGGGTAATGTTTTTTTTGTGGTTAATGGCGGGCATTTGAGTCTAATTTCCATTGGCCTCAGAAATGCCAGAATTGCTACTCTCTAATCATTACCCAGTGAGCACCTATGGCTAAGCCACGGCGGTAAAGTAGCGTCGCCCACGGCATACAACCACAAACCCGTTTATAGGGAGGGTTACATTCACACAATCACACAGAAGAAAGGACATAGAACACAGAGAGAGGAAGAAACACCCATGCCCTGAGCGGGATTCGAACCCGCAACCATCAGCTCCGCAGTCAGGCACGCTAACCACTCAACTCAACCATCTGGTCGGCGTTTTGGGCAATGCAGTGGAAGCCAAAATGTTTCCTTTTGTGAAATTTTTATATCAACTGTTCTGTAGCTGTAACTGTCTTATATCAACTGTCTTATCGACAGATGCGTAACAAATTATTTGAATTTCCTATTGATAAAAACGAAGCGTACAGAAAAATTTTATTGCCTGCATTGTAGTCGTTATGCTTTGTACCAAAAACATTCACCATGTGGCTTATTATGTTGCAATAGGCCTATCAATTCAAACTTTTATCACTTGTTTCTAACTGCAAGAAAAAAGATAAGATATATTTTGCGCTACGTAGACGGAAACAATTAAAACATAACGCGAATAAAGCACATATCCATTTCTGTATTTTATTTGTGCCTTATTCGCGTTTTTTCTTCTTCTTTTGCTTCATGTTTAAAACTTCCTTACTTCTGAAATCCCATTTCTTAAATAATTCGAATCCAAGCACTCAAAGGTTAGATTAGAAACAAATACCCACATTATTTAAAAATGGACCAACTTTTTTTTGTGGATTAAATTGTCTTAATTAATTTTTAAATTTGCATGAGCGTTAGTTTGAGCATTCCATTTAATTTACGCTCTGTTTTCATACTCTTGCTGATCTCGATTTCAGGCAGTAAATATTATATGCTGGCTCGTTGCTATTACTATTAGCTGCTCCGTCTTGCGCGGCGTATACGACGGGAATCAAAGAAATGTTCTTAAACTATTTGTGTCAACCTTATACGCATGTAATGAGTAAAATTGTATGGTTTTTGACTCGTGCGTGGATTACAATATCAGGTATGACAGGACATGGAGATTGGAATGATCTTGAGCTATTTTATTTCATCTTCAACTTTCGAAAGCTGCTCCTTAAATCTCACTTAAGCAATCAAATTTCGTTACAAATTTATTCACTTATGTTTAAGCTGTTCCTGTTATTAGTAATGATTTTTTTAAAAAATAAAAAAAGAGAAATATTCAAAAGCTTAAAAGCTTTTAATAATTTTTTTTTACAATAAAAAGTTTATATTTAAAAAAAGAGCACTAGTACCCTCACAAATTATTAATTTTCCTTTTTTCGCAAAGTTCTTTAAAATTCATATTATAATTCTTGCCAAAAGTCACAAAGTGCTCTTCTGACGCTGAAATTTTTATTTTATCCAGATTTTATATCTTATACTCCTCGTCATACAATATATAATTTTAACGTTTTCTTTTAAATTTTAGAAGGATGATAGTTTTTTTTCTTCTTTACCCGCCATTCTATGAAGGATATCAGTACCATATATGGCAGTACTTTTACTTTCGTTACTTGTACCGCCGGTACAAGTAAAAAGTACGTACTTTTACTTGTACTTCGTTACTTTTTAAATTAAATACTTTTACTTGTACTTTCGTTACTTTTTTAGGGAAAAAGTACAAGTATTTGTAACGGAAATATCGAATGAAATCGTTACTTTTTTCTAAAACTCGGTAAGCTTTCTAAAAAAAAAAGAAATTAAAATTAAAAAAAAATGCTTATGTTTTTTTAATTTATAAAATTAATGTGCAATATATATGCATTCACAGCTAACTTCGTGTTTAAATACCTTCTGTTTCAACTTATACTGCACATTCAATTATTTTTTACTAGCTCAAAGATCACAAAGCTATCTGAAACCCCGTGTTTGCTTTGTTTATGTTTGTGCTTTTAAAACGCGTTTCTAAAGAGTAAAACAATTTTAAATCAATGGTAATTTAAATAAATAAAAATAATAAACTAAAAATTAAAATCAATAGATAAAATTTCTTTTTCGTGCAAATCCATAAAAAGTTTGATATTAAAATTATATTTGATTTTAAAATTATATTATACGATTATATTATAAAATTATATTATAATATTCTTCCGAATTTAAAAATAAATTAATATCCATAACTTTCAAAATTAAAAATAATTAAATAAATAACAACAATTTTGCAAAAACATTAAAGAACATAAGAATATTATTCAATAAAATTTTAGGTTACTTTGAATTTTCGATTTCCTAGAAATGTACTTTTAAATCGTTACTTTTTTTGTTTAGTACTTGTACTTTTACTTGTACTTTTTACTCGTTACTTTTTAAACTAAGAACTTTTTACTTTTTACTCGTTACTTTTTTTAAAAATACTTGTACTTTTACTCGTTACTTTTTAAAAGTAACGTTGCCATATATGATCAGTACTATAAATTATTCACCATTTCCTATTTAAGAGTAGGCGTTACTTTTAATGCACATCTAATAGGACTCGGTATGTGAACTAACTGTTCGATAAATTTCTAAAATTATCACTTAAAATTCCGATAAATTTCGACAAATTTTAAATTTTCGAAAGCACCTTGCACCTGGTTATTGAATAAAAAGGTTACTTCAGCATGCTTCGCAATTGGTTTTCACCGGATGAAGTTCGGCTTCCGTAGTATTTTTCACTACAAATTTAACAGCTATTAATTCTCGAATGCTATTTTTTTTCATTGCCTTACTACCTGTGCATTTTATGCCTCCAATGCTTGCGTTATTATAGCAAAGAATATAGAGGTATTCCTTACTATAATAACGTCCCACTATATTCTTTATCGAAGCGTCGACATCCCAGAGACAAAGTTACGAATTCTCACTAGCTTTACTCTATTTTCTTCGATTATAGTGCAACCTCGAAAATCCGGACTGCTGGGGGGTTTGGAAGGTCCGGATTTCCGAAATTTCCGGATTTTAGATACCTTACTTGAATTGATAGAATTATCGAAGTTTCGAATTCGCCAGGCCGATTTCGCGATTAATTACGCGTGTGTAGACCTCCGACGTCAATTTTAACATAAATATACTCTTTAAATAATAAATAAAGGACATTAAAAATCAAACTTTCGTCATATTTCCCCCGCAATCGATCGTTTAGATAACATAATATTAGCAATTAAAACTAAAAATATAGGCTTAAAACGCGAGCTGAATTTCAACTTATAACCGAAACAGATGCTTCTAGACTAGACTGTACCAGCTGATACTAATCCTTATTTTGTTGGGGGATGAAAGAACTTGTCCCCGCCTCCTAAGCTTCAAGGTTAAGAAGGAACCAGTTTTCTTTCATCACAAAGGGGAAAAAACAAGGAGATGGAAGAATTCCTCCTTCTGAGGGGATTCCCCTTTAGGAGGAGGGGGATTCCCTTTTATATTCTTTGTTATCTATACAGAACTGATAAGAATGACAGGAATTTCCTTATCAGCTATGAGCTTTCGTTCATTCCCCACCTCTACCTCTTCATCTACTGCTTCATTGTTGCAAAAGAGTTGTGGGATTCCCCTTCAGGAGGAGGGGATTTCCCTTTATGTTCTTTGTTATCTATACAGAACTGATAAGAATGACTGGAATTCCTTATCAGCTATGAGCTTTCATTCATTCCCCACATCTACCTCTTCATCTACTGCTTCATTGTTGCAAAAGAGTTGTGGGACTCCCCTTCAGGAGGAGGGGATTTCCCTTTATATTCTTTGTTATCTATACAGAACTGATAAGAATGACTGGAATTCCTTATCAGCTATGAGCTTTCATTCATTCCCCACCTCTACCTTACCTCTTCATCTACTGCTTCATTGTTGCAAAAGAGTTGTGGGATTCCCCTTCAGGAGGAGGGGATTTCCCTTTACATTCTTTCTTATCTATACAGAACTGATAAGAATGACTGGAATTCCTTATCAGCTATGAGCTTTCATTCATTCCCCACCTCTACCTCTTCATCTACTGCTTCATTGTTGCAAAAGAGTTGTGGGATTCCCCTTCAGGAGGAGGGGATTTCCCTTTATATTCTTTGTTATCCATACAGAGCTGATANTTTGTTTAGTACTTGTACTTTTACTTGTACTTTTTACTCGTTACTTTTTAAACTAAGAACTTTTTACTTTTTACTCGTTACTTTTTTTAAAAATACTTGTACTTTTACTCGTTACTTTTTAAAAGTAACGTTGCCATATATGATCAGTACTATAAATTATTCACCATTTCCTATTTAAGAGTAGGCGTTACTTTTAATGCACATCTAATAGGACTCGGTATGTGAACTAACTGTTCGATAAATTTCTAAAATTATCACTTAAAATTCCGATAAATTTCGACAAATTTTAAATTTTCGAAAGCACCTTGCACCTGGTTATTGAATAAAAAGGTTACTTCAGCATGCTTCGCAATTGGTTTTCACCGGATGAAGTTCGGCTTCCGTAGTATTTTTCACTACAAATTTAACAGCTATTAATTCTCGAATGCTATTTTTTTTCATTGCCTTACTACCTGTGCATTTTATGCCTCCAATGCTTGCGTTATTATAGCAAAGAATATAGAGGTATTCCTTGCTATAATAACGTCCCACTATATTCTTTATCGAAGCGTCGACATCCCAGAGACAGAGTTACGATTTCTCACTAGCTTTACTCTATTTTCTTCGGCTGAGAGCAAGGTCTAAAAGTACGGCTTTCAGGGCAACTCCTCCAGACACCCGTCTCGCGTCGTGACGGGTACTATGGTTACGAGGAAAGATCACTTCGAATAGGATTTTGGGGTGAATAGTTTCGTCTTATTAATCTTCGTAAGTAAACCAATCGGCACCTTCTTTCTTCACCCGCATTAGAAATGTACTCTCGCTTGTTACCATAGCGACAAACAGCACCAGGCTTTCAGTCTGGAGGAGTTCTCCTCAAAGCCGTACTATAAGTATCTAATCTTTATAACTTTTGAACAGCGAGACAAAAGAAGTTGAATATGCAAAATATCAGCGTATATTTTGCATATTTAACTTCTTTTTAATATTCAAAATATCAGATTTTTTAGTGTTTAGAGATATTATTCATGATTAATTAATGCTCATAAAAATTCTATCAAGCAGAAAACAAAAACACTTACAAGTTCGAAGCCTTAATTATTCTTCGATACCTAAACATTTTAAATTAAAAAATTAAAAAAAATTTAAATGTGTTTTTGCATGTTAGTAAATTTTTTAGAACTTTTTCATGAAACTAAACCTATTGCTAAAAGCATTTTTAAAAATTAATAGCATAAATTAGATTAAATTTCAAATATCAATTTACATATATTTTTTCGAATATTTGTCATGATTAATCAATATACATATGAAAGCTATAAAATTGAAATAAAAACACAAATAGCCTTGTATATTTGTAAAATAATTATTCAATTTAATATTTCTATATAAAAGTAAATATTTTCACGCATTTTCAATCACATAATTTTGAACACATTTTATTCACAACCATTGTTTTCTTACTTTCATTTTATATTATAACCGTTGTTGAACAGCCGACCCAATTTTTTGGTTTATGACTGCTAATGTTCAACTCCAAAACCTTGTAATTTTGAATCTAATCTAGAAGATAAGGGAACTCCTGGATCAAGTATTGAGAGAAGTTTGCCTTCGCGGAGAACTTTTTGAGGGAAACAACCCGCATTTGCGTTACATTAAGGGGGAAATCATGAATGCATCCCCCTTAGCTACAAGGGTTCTGTCACCCATGATCCGTTTACCACTGTGGATACTTTTCGTGAGCACTGTGTTCGGTGCAAGTCATTTTCTTCAAATTTTCATACAATGCTCACAATAAATATAATTTACGTTTCACGGTTGTTTATTTATTGAGTTGACAGGTTTGGAGTAATCCAAAATTTGAAACTTATTTTGTTGTCCTTTTTAGATTTTTTCCCCTTCAAAACATCACATTTTGTGAAAAAAAATCTTTTTTAAAAGTCCTACGTGTAACAATAAAGTTTTTTTTTAAAAAAAAATTAAATTTGCAATAACTTTTGAACAAATGGAAATTTCCCCAAAAAACAGACTCGTGTTATATAATTTTAATACAAAATTATAATACAAAATTGTCCAATTAGCCTATTCAATTTCAACTCTGTTGTAGCATTTCAGCGGACGACGAACATAACGACAAGCAGGTGTTTTTAATAACAAGTTTAACTGTTCCTGTACACTTTTCTGCACACATCCTAGTACATCCTAGTTCCTGTACACTTTTCTGCACACATTAAAAATTTCGAGTTTCTAAGTCTTATAATTTTTTTGCAGCAAAGAAAAATGTAACGTTACTTCGAACACATCAACAGCGGCTTACCACTTATGATTTTTTAATATAGAGAGTAATAGGCTTGACTTTTTTAAGAATAAATTATCCCTATTTTTTTAGTAGATTAGTCAAGATTATTCTATGAAAAAATAATTATTAAATGAAAATAAAGTCACATACATTTGAAAATAAGAACTCATAAATTTGGAAAAATCATCTAGAATGCCTTTGTGATTAAATATCCCCATATATTTTGATTATTAATTACATAAGATAAATGAAGTGATAACTATATAATAAATCCATAAATTAAATGCCCAGCTAAATCTTAACTGTATTTTCTCTCGTCACCACTAACAAATGTGAACGGATCTTGTCACACACCCGCTGGCACTATCTGTACTGTACCATTCAGGAATCATAGAGCTTTATTCTTTATACAGTAAGATTCACTTTAATGTAATACTTCGCTGATGCAAAACATTTGAATAAAAATTAAGCTTTTATTTTAATTTCTAGTGGTAGTATGAGTAATATCTTTTATTTTTTTATTAACAAATTTATTTATTTGTTTGTTTATAACTCTAGGGTTATTTTATGTAGAATGTAATTGGAATATTTTTCCGTACGTTCAAACAAATAAGCTATTAATTGCGATGCATATAACTAAATTATTAATGTAGTATCTACAACCCACATATCAGGATCTTTTATTTCTGATTAAATATACTAAATATGAGGCAAACAGAAACATTCTCCGATTAACGGTGTAGTCGAAGTTTCTAATAAGTTCAATAAATGCGCGGCATTTCGTACTGTCCTTTTTTGCGAAATTTTTGAAAATTCCAGAATTGAAGGTTGTATTGTTGGAGTTTATCAGATTTCAAGAACTTAATCCTTGAAAATTTTGCTAAATTTCAGGAAAATGAAATTTTTACCGTTTCATTTGATGATTAATTTTGGATTATTAAGCACTCTTTATAATCCACAAAAATTGAAATTAAAAATGAAGTGGGCGTTACTTCTTTAAAAAAGTACTTTTTGCAGTCTTAGGATAAAAAAAAAGGCGTTACTATAATAGCTATGGCAAAAATATAACTTTACTTNAGGCGGCTAGTAATTTTAATAAATTCAATAAATGCGCGGCACTTCCTTTGTGCTTTTTTGCGAAATTTATGAAAATTCTAGAATTGAAGGTTGTATTGTTTGAGTTTATCAGATTTCAAGAACTTAATCCTTGAAAATCTTGCTAAATTTCAGGAAAATGAAATTTTTACCGTTTCATGTGATGATTAATTTTGGATTATTGAGCACTCTTTATAATCCACAAAAATTGAAATTAAAAATGAAGTGGGCGTTACTTCTCCAAAAAAGTACTTTTTGCAGTCTTAGGATAAAAAAAAAAGGCGTTACTATAATAGCTATGGTAAAAATATAACTTTACTTTTAAATTCTTGCTAAACTTATTGAATACATAACTCGCCTTCGTTCCTTGAACCAGTAGCACATTTCACAGTAACAAAATCGATTATTATCGATTTGATACTGAGTTCTCTTAGCTAGTATTTCGCTCTAATAATCTTTTATACATCAGCTTTAATTTATATGTTAGATTTACTGGAAAATACGAATGAGGAACTGAAGAATTCAAGAATGAAGACTTTATAAATGAATTACAAGGTTTTCAAGTACCCAAAACATGGACAAATCCCCCCATTTCTCGTCTTTTAAAAAGAAAGAGACCATAACAGGAAATTTTTTCATGGAACAATCAAATGCCACCGATTATACCAAGAAACTTATATATATCGCCGCGTGTGTCAAAACGAAAAGCACTGATACTTATACAGAACTTATTTCAGACGGAACCAAAAGTGAGTTATTACGAATTACAAGAGGAAAGACCGAACAAAATCATTATAAGGGATGTTCGTGCTGAGATCTCTGAAACTGATGTCAGTGCATCATCAAGTGAACAGGATATATCACATACTAATGTCCTCCAAATCTTAAAATGATTGTGAAGGACCCCTTGGATTATGTCCCCTAGACGCTAGTCTTTCACAAGCGAAATTCAGCCTTTAAAATTGAGACTTTGGGCCTATAGTTGTGTGTTAAATACTTATGCTAATTTTATAAAACTATTGCTTACATTATGTCATACTTATCAATTTTATAAAACTATTAATTATATTTTACTACCACTAAATACAAAATAAAAATGTATATATATAATTTAATACAATATTTTTGATATTGATAACATGTAGATAAAATAAAGCTCGAGAAATGCCTTATGATCTCTGTCTGTATCTGTATATGGATGGTCAAGATTGTAAGAGCTAGTATTTCAGATAGGTATAAGACATTAATGAGCGTAAACGCAATCATTTATACTGAATCGATAAGTTGACTCAACTCAATTCAAATGTCCCTTAAAAAATAAAAAACGATTTCTCTCCTCCAAAAAAGTAGCTTTTAAAAGTGGGACTTAGGGAAGTGAAGGAAAAGTGTCTAAGTCTAGGGACCGCACGTTTCCATGATAAAAATAGAATATTCAGAAACCGAAAGAAAGGGATAAATGAACTCGGGGAATACGTAGTTGGTAGAACTTTTTAAAAAGTTCAGAGTTTTTCATAATCTTTCCATTATCATTCGTTATTTATTGATTTAAATTTTTATTTATTATGTAAAGATACATAGAATAGAAAGAAAAGAAAAAAACAATTTGCAACAAAAAAAGAAAAAGAAGCGAAAACAATTTTTTTTATTAGCTTTGTTATGCAGACGCCGAGAATGAAGTTTTTTTTTCGTTTTTTAAATATCGCTTTATTTCAGAGAGTGGTTATTCTCAAATTTCAGGGGCTTTCCAAAAATTCTATTCATGCTTGAAAGGGGAATAAAAAATGCCACACCATTCTGGTTAAAATAAAAAACAGTAAAAATCAACCTTATTAATATTGTAATATTAATTACTTTACATTTCATTGCAATTGAGACTCCGTAATTGTTCGGTAAACTAGTGTCTCTGATAAAACATTGTTGGCAACAAATATTGCCATCACAGCGGAGCCGTTCAACAGCACAACACGTTGCAAACATTAAGCTACAAACATTCTTCATATAAATTGAATAAAAAATAAGCAATGCTAAGAAGGCTTAACTTGCGAAAATCCTTTTTGATACTCTTGCATGTAAACTTCAAAATAATTAAAGTTAATACAGCAGAAATCTAGTCCTAGCAATAGTTATGCATGTATGTACAAAATGTAGTTAATTTTCTACATCACCTCAGTCTACACATGTGGGCCTTCGCTGCTTAGCTTCTAAAAACACGCAATAAGAAAATGTATAATTGAAACATTCTCGCTGAAACATTCGTGAAAGTTTAAGCTTCCTGGGGATTCCAATAAATGCAGAATATGTAAGCTATTTGGGTAGAACTCCACAGAAACAGAAGTGATTTTTTGGGTTTTTAAAATTTTAATAATTTCGACCATGGTGATTTTGCAAAATATAAGAAATAGGAAGTTTTACCTGTTTTGAATTAGGTTGAATCATTAACCCCTTAACGATCGGCTAATTATCAAGAAAACGGTCATACAAGTGTCTATTTTGCCAACTACACGTATTTGATTAGTGCTAGTATCTTCGTTCGTTCGTTGTTTTAGAACTGGGCATCTGAGGCCTAAATGGCCCTTATCCCATTCATCATGAAATATCCCAAACTGACATACATAGGAAAGTTGTATTGGTGGTTCGGAAAAGAACCTGAAATGCGATAAAATAATGAAAGGCATCATGAAAGATGTAGCAGGCTTGATGGTGAGGCTCCTTATCTACGTCTTTAGGGCTGGGAACAGGGAGATGAGTAGTGAGATGATTTTCTCGTCTTTCAAAAGTTCTTGAAGTTCTTTGATGATCCTTAGGAACTTCACTGCACTGCTGGGGGCATCTTGTGGTCTACGCGTGAAGGTGCGATGATTTCGCCTCGGCCGAGCACCACAGCCCGTAAAACAGGCCGGGTGATCGCCTTGACAATTGATGCATGTGGCCGGAAGGGAGAGAGGCTTCACGCACTTGTAGGTAAAATGTGTTCCTGCACATTTCATGCAGGCTGAATCACTTGAGCATGTTTTCTGTGTATATCCAAATTTCTGGCACTTGTAGCATTGGATGGCGTAACGCCCTCCATTAAATTTCTCGATTAGGACTGGAAAGGACAGCAGATTCTTTGTGGAAATAAAGTCCCGATGTTCTGGGAAGTCATGGAGTATCACTAGAAAAAGGGGGAAGTGCTAGTATTTAGTTTAAAATAAACTAACTATTTACATTTATCTTAAAAATATCCTGGTACTGCTATATGGTGTGTAAAATAAGAAAAAAAATGTTTTTTTGGCAAAAGAAATGAATTAGTTTTATTCTTATTGGCGCATTACAACTGAAGACTCCAGCCCGTCAATATCACGGGAGCGAGAAATAGTTAGCGAAAACTCACCCCGTCATTTTCACGGGAGCGAGAAGGAAGGGGTTAAACGTAGCACTTATTCCAATGCATTAATAAGTAGGCGTTACTATTTTCAGAAAATTTTATCTTTATTGGAGGAAAATTTGGGGTTTTACAAAAAGACTTGACATTTATTTAGAGGTTAAGTCGAAGTAAGTGTAATATAAAGTTTTACAATTCAGCGATATTATCTCAAAATGGGAAGTCATTTCAATACAATTCCATGATAAAATTTCAATTAATTTTTTAATATTTTTGAGAACCACGAGGGAAACCACGAAAACATCCCACCGTTAGTTTAGCTGCAAGGGGACTCTCACCCATGATTCGTCTACCACTGTGGATACTTTACGTCAGCATTGCTTTCGGTGCAAGTAATTTTCTTCAAATTGTCATACAATGTTCACAATAAATATAATTTGAGGTGCATGCAGGTTATTTATTTATTGGATTGACAGGTTTTAAGTAATCCACGAATTGTAACTTATTTTTTTGTCATTTTTAGATTTTTCTCCCTTTAAAACATCACCATTTTGTAAAAAAAAAAAAATCTTTTTTAAAAGCCCTACGTGAAACAATAAAGTTAAAAAAAAAAAGAAATCAAAATTTGCAATAACTTTCGAACAAATGGAAATTTCAGAAAAAACAAACAAACTGGTGTTAAAATTATAATGCACAAAATGGTCCAATTAGCACATTCAATTTCAATTCTGTAGTAGCACTTCTACAGACGACGAACTATAAGACGTAACATAACGACAAACAGATTTTTTTTAATAACAAGTAAAACAGTTAATAATAATCGAATCTTAATTTTTTTAGATGTAAATTCGATCCTACTTTCTGTACACTTTTCTACACTAGAAATTTCAAGTTTCCCTATTTTTTGTCTTATAATTTTCTTTGCAGCAAAGAAAAATGTAACGTTACTTCGAACACCTCAAACAGCGGTTTATACACTTACAATTTTTTTAATATAGAGACTAAAAGGCTTGACTTTTTGAAGAATAAATTATCCCTATTTTTTAGTAGATTAGTCAAGATTATTCTGTGAAAAAAATTTATTGAATGAAAAGAAAGTTACTTGCAATTGAAAATAAGAACTTATAAATTTGGAAAAATCATCTAGAATGTCTTTATGATTAAATATTCTCATAAATTTTGATTATTAATAACATAGGATAAGTTAAGTTTATATAATAAACCCATAAATTAAGTGTCCAGCTAAATCGTAACAGTATTTTCTCACTTACGAATAACAAATGTGAACGGATCTTGTCGCACGATCAATGTGTACCATTCAGGGATCGTAGAGCTTTATTTTTTATATAGCTAGCTGCACTTTAATGTAATACCATATCTGCCAACTATATAATAAACCCATAAATTAAGTGTCCAGCTAAATCGTAACAGTATTTTCTCTCTTACGAATAACAAATGTGAACGGATCTTGTCGCACGATCATTGTGTACCATTCAGGGATCGTAGAGTTTTATTTTTTATATAGCTAGCTGCACTTTAATGTAATACCATATCTGCCAACTATACAATAAACCCATAAATTAAGTGTCCAGCTAAATCGTAACAGTATTTTCTCTCTTACGAATAACAAATGTGAACTGAACTTGTCGCACGATCATTGTGTACCATTCAGGGATCGTAGAGCTTTATTTTTTATATAGCTAGCTGCACTTTAATGTAATACCATATCTGCCAACTTCACTCTTTTCGAGAATGGATTTTTTAAGTGGTAGTAAAACAATTACCGAAAAACTATCTTCCTCAATTATATGTTTATATTTTAATCAGGTTGAAACTCACTATCGTAACTGCGGAAACTAATACTTGGTGCACCAAGAGTACCTGGCCAAAAAGGCCACCTCCGTAAATTATATGATTACAAACTGAATCAATGCCATTGATATTAAAATTATTTGGGTTAGTAAACTTAATGTTAGGTAACTAAATAATATTGCTGTAAAAAAGTTTAAAAAAAAAACAAAGAAAAAACAGGGATAACACGCAAAATATAAAAACATAAACAAACAGATAAAGTCAAAAGTTCTTTAAATTAATTATTATAATTTATTTTTAATTATTGACAAAGCTGTTAGTGATGATTAGCATTGTAGGTAGTGTTGTATTAGTAAAGTGGATCAGAATGAGCCGCAGTAATTCCGCGAAGGATTGGGCATACCCAAGAAGGTGGAAAAGATTAATGATGAAAGAGAACATGAGGAGCCAGTCAGGGGGATAGAACAATCAGCAATACGATTCAAACGATGTTTTGAAGATTTCTATAGTGATGGAGAATGGCCTTAGACCGGCTCTTGGACTATCGTATGCTGGATCATGTAATTTGGCAAGGTACCTGCCCGCGCAAGCGGGCACCAGACCTCTGATCTGTGTTATGCCCTAGGGCGACTGAAACTAATGACATTGGAAGTAATGAGGACGGGCAATTTGGAGGAGTACGAGGCAGTAACGGCTCGAGATATCTGCATATGCAGTTCAAATCATGATACTATCGTATGGACTAATATGTATTTATATATTTGTTGTAATTATTTATATGTAGTGGTTGTCAAACTCATTTATAGTTATTATTATAATTCAAAAAAGTTAGTGAAATAGCATGAATTTCGCTAGCACTTTAAATATGAAAATAAAATCTTCCGGGAAAACCGGAAGAGTTGGCAGCTATGTAATATTTTGCTGAAGCAAAAAAAATTTGAAAAAAAATTCAAATTTGTTGAGGTAGTTAAAGTAATATCTTTTATTTTTTTATAACAATTTTTTTGCTTGTTTATATCTCTGGGGTTATTTTATATAGAATGTAATTGAAATATTTTTTCGTTCGTTCAAACAAGCAAGTATTAATTGCGATGCATGTAACTAAATAATTAATGTAGTACCACCTACTGCCAACATCTCGGGATTTCTTCACTCTGATTAAATACACTCAGTAAGGGGCAAACAGAAACATTCGCCGATTAACGGTGTAATCAAAGTTAATAATAAATTCAATAAATATGCTGCATTTCGTATTGTCCTTTTTTCGAAATTTATAAAAATTCTAGATTTGAAGGTGCTATTGTTGGAGTTTATCAGATTTTAAGAACTTAATCCTTGAATTTTTTTTTTAAATTTCAGGAACATGAAATATTTTACCGTTTCACTGATGATTTATTTTGGATCATTAAGCAGTCTTTATTATCCACAAAATAGAAATTGAAAATTAAGTAGGCGTTACTTCTCTCTCTCTCTCTCTCAAAATAAATAAATAAATAAATACATGTTGCATTCTTACGATGAAAAAAGGCGGTACCATAATAGACTTAATAAAAATATGGATTTACTTTTAACACGTTCACGCCGAGGTGAACCACCGGTGGGTCACGCTAGATTGTCTCATCTTGGCAGCGCACCGGAGTAAAAACTGGTAACAATAAATTTCATTTTTTGGGGAATAATAAAAATCCATAACTACCAATTGTCTTCAACGGATGCAATTTTTATATTAAATTGCTTCTTCGCCGTGATAAATTTCAATACAGTGAATTGTTATTGTTGAAAATAGATTAACTCCTCGCGAATATTATCTCATATTGAAATAGTTCTTCTACCAGTATTTTCCCTTTTCCGTCCCGCGTTCAGGCAACATCCGGGGTGAACGTGTTAAATTCTTGCTTAACTTATTGAATACATAATTGGCCTTCGTTCATCAAACCAGTAATACATTTCAAATCGATTAGCTAGCATTTCGCTCTAAAAATCTTTTAAACATCAGGTTTAATAATTCGTGTATTAGATCTACAGGAAAATTTGAATGAGGAAATGAAGAATTCAAGATACAAATGACTTACAAGGTTTTTCAAGTATCACAAAAAACAAGAACAAATCTCTCCATTTCTCGTCTTTGAAAAAGGAAAAAAGATCACAACTGACAATTTTTTCATGAAACAATTAAATGCCACCGATTATTCCAAGAAACTTATATATCAACATGTAGCAAGATATCAACATACAGATTAGAAAAATTTAGCTGAATTCCACCCTAATGTCAGCAAGGTTATGAATTTTTTGCAGCTAGATGACTAAGTTAAAAAAAAAAAATCAGATAGACATAAAAATGTCAGAAAATCAAAAAAATGGACAGAGCGATATTTCATTTTACCGTTAGAGGGGGTGGGGGAGAATGAATAGCCAATTTAAGGCCCAAGACAATTTTCTTGTTATACATGTATAATGAGGTGAAAAATTTATATTCCTCCATAAAGTTCAACTCTTCATTACTGAAGTAGGGAGCCCTGCTGGTTCTCATCATTTTATCCGTATGAAGACTATTTACTCTTTAAATCTAACACATCCGATCCATGACTTGTTCAAAGTGTAACTATAGATTTTTTTATTCGAATTAGGTAGTGGTGAATAAAGCAAACTATCATTATCCCGCCCACAAATAAACTGCAATAAAAATAGTTTTGCTGCCAATTTTATCCTGATTGTCGCCACCCTGATAATGCATATATTACTCGCCTGTCTCGAAAAGGTTAAACGATACATTTCGCTGCCTAGGGATCTTCAGGGAGTGTAGCCTGCGACCCATATTAAAATTTTTGAGGAACATTTGATTTGATTCGGTAAAAATGTTAACGATCTATACTGTAGCTGTACCATACCTGCCAACTTTTGATCCCTTCGATTACGATTTTTCCCAGTGGTAGTAAAATGGAATTAAAATATCAATTGTAAGCAAAAAAATACGTTGTGTTTGAAGAAACATTAACTGACAACCATTATAGTAGCGCATATTAATATATAAGCTTAATTTTTGTAAGAATAGTGGTGATCAAAATCATTTAAAAATTAAATTTATAAAAGAAAAAATAGTATATATTTACTACCACTTTAAATATGAAAATAAAATCTCCGTTTAAATACGGGAGAGTTGGCAGGTATGCTGTACTGATATTTAAAATACAGGCTCTTACGATCTTGACCTTTCAGACAAGGATCATAGAGCTTTATTATAACCCCCATAAAATGGGTGCCTAGTACAAATTTAAATCATTCTTAAAAAACATGAAAAATTTTTTCCTTTATATTTAGTGGTAGTAAAATAAGTAATAGTATTTATAAAATTAACAAGTAATATATAAAATTAATAAGTATATTTTTAACTTAACACAGAACTATAGGTTATCTACATTAAAGCGCATTTTCTGTAGAATCGAGCACGTTAAGAATTAATTATAATCCCATAAAAGAAATTTTGAAAGACGAATGCTAAGTGTACGGGCTACAACGCAGGAGCAGTTTTTCCTGAATAAATATAAAAAATATTTTATACGCTTATATATAAGGAATATTTTATACGCTTATATCTTCATAGTTATTATATACTTAATTTAACACAGAACTTTAGGTTATCTACATTAAAGTGCATTTTCTGTAGAATCGAGCACGTTAAGAATTAATTATAAGATATGATCAATAATAACATACAAAAATTGTGCAGTATTTCAACAAATCCTCATAATCGAAATGTAAGAAAAATTTAGAATTCTCAACATTTATGAAAAAATTAAATGTTATTCGTTTTGCGAAGAATTAATAATCCTAAGAAACTGAAGCAGTGAGATATTACCTGATTGCTAACTTCATTGACTTCAGAAATAAACAAATACGAAAAAAACAGTCGACATGTTTTAAACACTTCAAAAATAGGCGACCATTTTCTTGCCTTGTCAGACGTGTAGTCATTCGCACCTGGCAAGTCTTGAGAATAATGTTGTTAATGCATTGAAATATTTAGAGTGTTTACATTATATTTCAGCAAAAATCTCGATTATAAAATCAAAACTCCGAGAGTTAAAAATTCTTCATAGACGAAACGAGAAAGAAAACTCATGAATTTTTTCATTACCAAGGAAACAACCTAGTACACGTGACATAACGAAAGAGATTCGTTGGGCATTTTGCTGCGAAAGTGATTCAGATGAAATTCAAAATTTAGACGAAGGAATTTAGATGAAATAAATATTTTTATATAAATTTATTTATGATGAAAATATTGAATTGTAAGGTCTAAAATTTTTTATACATTAAGAATTTTCAGTTTTTTTAAAACCTAAATTTAGATTTTCAAGCTATTGGATCAATAAGAAAAAAATACGATGATAGATCCGTATCGTGATCTGTTTCTTCGACTACAAAATCCAAGGTGCCAAATATATTTTCAACTTGCAAATTAAAAAAAAGAAGAAAAAATACATGTAGATGTTTGCCCGGGTGTGCCCGGTGTTCGTTACTAGTTATACCCTTCGAGTTGAGTTGGTTCCTTTCAGTGACGTTTTTTTTTTTTTTTTTTTTTTTTTTTTTTTTTTTTTTTTTTTTTTTTTTAAGTTTCTCGGAGGTTGCCAAGACTTGGCGATTATTCTGCCACAGAACACGATACGGAAATCTCCCCCAAAATGCATAAGCATTAATTAAAAAATTTAATTACAGAATGCTATGGAAATGACATCCCATTTTGAGATTACATGTAAAACGCCAAGTTTCTTCTGAAGAAAGTGACCAAGAAAGGTGAAGTATTTCTGATAAAGTAACGCCTACTTATTTATTCACTGTAATACGTGCCATGCTTAATAATCCAACATCACTGAAAACAGGTAAAACTGCCAATTTTTAAAATTTTGCACCATCTAATTTATTAATCTAATCTAATTCATTAATATTGTAATATTAATGAATTTTACACTTTACATTTCATCGCAATTGAGACGTCGTAATAGTTCGGTAAACTAGTGTCTCTGATTAAACATTGTTGGCAGCAAGTATTGCCAAGGCGTCACAGGGGAGCCATTCAACAGCACAACACGTTACAAACATTACGCTGCAAAAGTTCTTTATAAATTGAATTAAAAATAAGCAATGTTATGATGGCTTAACTTACGATGATCCTTTTTGATACTTACATGAAAGCTTCAAAATAATTAAAGTTAGTACAGCAGAAATCTAGTCCCAACAATAGTTATGCATGTATGTACAAAATGTATATTATGTTCTTCATCACCTCAGTTTACATATGTGGATGTGGACCTTCACTGCTTAGCTTCTGAAAACACGCTATAAGAAAATTTATAATTGAAACATTCTCGCTGAAACATTCGTGACCGTTTAAGCTTTCTGGGGATTTTAATAAATGCAAATTTTGTAAAGTTATTTCCGTAGAATTAAACAGAAACAGAAGTGATTTTTAAAAAATGAATCCAAATCCACGTTTTAAAAAATAGTTTTAAATACATTTTTAATGCAAGTCATTCTGAATATAATTTTTTTCTTCTTTTGGTTAGTAGTTCTGTGATCTGTATGAAGCTTTTAAATTTTGGCTTAATTAATGTCTAAAAATAATACTGTCCAGAATACATTGGTGCTCGCATGTGTACTTTGGTATGCACAGCAAAATTTAATTTTATATCTATACCGTATTATTTTTATGTGTATTTCAATTAATAGTTTTATATTAAGGTGCATACATAGATTTAATAACTCAAGTTTTGTGTTTTTTATTAAAATTTTGAAACTTTGCCCCCAATAAATAAATATTTTTTTTATAATTAATATTAGACTCTTTACAATAGCTATTTATTTTGCGTGATTTGCATAAATATAATAGTTTTGAAACTGAGATTTAGTGCATTGTGTTAAGATAAAACTTTGTATTTCTTAATAATAATTAAAATTTTTTTAAATAATTATTAATCGTTGTATTTAAATAAACCATGATATAACAAAATGCATGTTTGTTCCAGCTTCAAGTGCAATTTAGCATTTGAAATATTTATATATTTAAAGGTTAAATTGCCTTTATTTTTTTATATTCTTTTGCTTAGTTAAGATCTGAGGTGCACGTATGTGTACCTAAATGTATAGCCCCTTGACAATATAAGTAATATTTTGCTTATCTTATTATGACTATTGGCATTGAAATAGAAATTCGGAAATGTGTAATATTTTCTTTTTTGCTATATTCCTTTATACTTCTATAATGAAGGGGCTATTGAAATGTTTAAAAATATATTTTATTCCCCTCATAGAAACATTTAACTTGGGTTCATTTTAATAGATGAAATTTATGAACAAAGCTAACATTTTAATTTCAAAGAACTCTTTGAAAGATGGAGATAAAATTCGAGTAGATAATGTTTAAAATATTATTCCTGATTCAATACATATTCTAGTGAGTGAATTGAGTTCAGTTAGTCATGACGGAGGATAGTAAAGAACGAACATAACATTTCGCAATAAACTTTTATATTTACTTGCTCTGCTCACATCATTCCATCATAAACAATGAGGATTGTTGAGCTTTAAAATAGAGTCCATGAGACTTTGCCTTAGTCTTAGTCTTAGTCGTGTGGGTTGGTCGGGGTCCCTGAGGCCATGATGGCCCTTTACCCCTTCATCATGAAGTAAGAAACGTTGAGGTGAAGCCCTAAGGTGAAAAGCATAATGCTAAAGTTGAAGTGGGGAGAAAAATGGCACATTGCCATGGTGCGGAAAAGCTGTGGTGACTTGAAAAAGAGTTGAGAGTAATCAACAAAAATGAAGTCTACTGTGCTTTGCTTGAGGAAAACATCTCGCTGTTTTTAAGATTACTTATCTCGAATTCATAATTAACATCTCCAGTCTCCGCTAGTAACTAAACTGGCGAGGACCCGAAGGACAATAGATGTTAGTAAAGCCAGACTCCTACTTGCGAAACATGCTTCGACCAGTCGGTTTCAAACGCAAATGACCGCCATTAACATGTCGGACAGGCCTAAATGCTACTAACGAAAGGTCAATGCAATCATCACGTTCACGTACGTCGAGGCTAAACAAGTTACTACTGCCGCTTACACGGTGTGTTCACGTTGGCTGGATTTGAAAACTATTTCATCTTGATGTTCTGTCTTTCAAACATTGATCAGTGATCGTCGTCGCAGAAGAACTGCAGTCATCAGGTCCGAATCAAACGCTCACGAAGAGAGGAAGAGATCATCGCAAAGGCATGAAGGTGGTGACGACTGGCTGGCCGGAACACATCGATGGTCATCCCGCTGCATGGCGACCGAGCCCCCGGCTCGGAGAACTCGCAAGGCACGTCCGTCTCCTAAGGCGTCTTCATCTGGAGGGTAAAATGCTGAAGACTTTGCCAAAAATATATGTGAATATTATAAGACTTTAAATTTTATTTTTCAGTATTTAGTGGTGGCTTAAGCGAAACAATTTTTTATATTTATTTCAAAACTCAATTATTTATTCATTTATATTATATATTCATATAAACTGCCCATTATTTAAAGTAATTACCCGAGTTTTGAACTAAAATCTTTAATAAATTTAAAAGGTGTTTTGCATTAGAACAAAATATATATATATATATAAATTTTAGAGGAAAATTCTTATTTAAAGCACGAAATAAATAATAAATTCCATCTTAGATCATAGGTTATATTTAAAAACATATCTAACAATATACAAAACATAAATAGAAAGTTTCAAAGAATTCTAAAACGAGCTGTTTTAATAATGTGTGTTAGCTTAAAGAAAATATCATCGTAAGCAGCATTTTCCTAAAATGATTTTAAAGTCGGTTATTGCTATTCCGTGTCATCTGTCCGCAAGTAAAAACACAACTAAAACTCTAAGATCAATCTAAAGATTAGAGAACAGAAATTTAAAGAGAATAAGAAAACTTATGAACAAAAATTCATATACAGACGGAAAGAAAAATTCTAAATTTTTGTCGAAATTTCCGATTTTGATTTTCAAATTTGCCTTCAATAGTTTTCGTACTTTCATGCATTTAAACTATTATATATAATTCTATAGATAGTTCTTAAAAATTAATGAATTCTTTATAGGCTGCAAACACAGAATACCTGTTTATTCTGAATGAATTTGTTGAATTTCATTGCAAGCAGAAATATTGAAGGTGTAGTCGGTCAGAAAGCTATGATTGCCGGCCAATTAATAAAAGAGCAGTAATATAACCATATGCTACATGTTGACATCTTTGAAAAATCTAGAATTTACCAATTTATTGGGTTTTTAAAATTTTAATAATTTAAACTATGGGGAAAATCTTAGAAATAAGTTTTACCTGTTTTGAATGATGTTGGATCATTAACCCTTTCGCGCCGACTGTCACAAATACGTGACAGCATGAAACCGTATCAATCAGGGTAAAAAGATAAAACTGGTAATCAAAGTATTTCTTTAGCAGTTCATTTGTGGGAGGAGTTATAATTGTTTGATTTTTTTAATTCACCATTACTTTGTTCAAAATAAAACTATTTAGTTATACTTTGAATTAACATTGATTATATATATGATTAAACTAACAATAATTAAAGTAAAAGCAAAGTAAGTCTGTTAAATTAGCAACGACTACATTTAAGTTACCGTTTTTTATTTAATTACAACTTGATTCTGATTTTGTACGAATGCTTTTCTGAATCACCCGTCCCCAAGGGGTTAAACATAGCACATGCAGCAATGAACAAATAAGTAGGCGTTACTATTTTCAAAAAATTTAACCTTTCTTTGAAGAAACTTGGCATTGATTTAGAGGTTAAGGCGAATGAAGTTATGTTATGAAGTTGTACAATTTGACGATGTTATCTCTAAATGGGATGTCATTTCAATAACATTCTATAATTAAATTTTTAGTATTTTTTAAAATTTATTTTGTAATATTTTTGATGAGTAATAAATAATGACTTAGAATAAAAAATATTTTTTTCTCATTGTTTATGTTATTACCTGTCTGTGTTATCCCTGTTCTATCTTCTTTTCCACAATATTATTTAACTGCAAGCATTAAGTTTACTAACCCACATAATTTTAATATCAATGACCTTTGATTCCGTTTGTAATCATATAATTTACGGAGGTGGCTTTTTTGGCCAGGTATTCCGGTGCACCAATTATTAGTTTCTGCAGTATAGATTTTTTCAATTCGAATTAAGTAGTAGTGAATAAAGCAAACTATCATTACCCCGCCCACAAATAAACTGCAATAAAAATAGTTTTGCTGCCAATTTTATCCTGATTATTGCCACCCCGATAATGCATATATGACTCGCCCGTCTCGAAAAGGTTAAACGCTTCATTTCGCCGCCTGGGGATCTTCAGAAAGTGTAGCCTGCGACCCATGTTTAAATTTTTGAGGAACATTTGAATTGGTAAAAATGCTAACGATCTATAATGCTAATTATTTATTTAAAATACTGGCTCTTACGATCTTGACCTTACAGACAGGGATCATAGAGCTTTATTATAATTACATAACATTTGATACCGCGAACGAAATTTACTTACTTTACTTTATTTAAAAACAGCTGGGCACCTGGGCCGCGCAGCGGCCCCTATCCCATTCATCATGAAACTACAAAAATGAGTTAAAAACATTTTGAATATAAGCAGTCGTTGTGGTAGCTTTACAATAATATTACCATGATTAGAGAAAATACAAACTTGAACAGAGATATTTACAGTAATTGCCATGAAAAAATGTACAGAAAATATAACCTTGATTAGAAAACATTACAACTTGAACAGAAATATTTACATTAATTGCCATAAATATGTACAGAAAATTGAATATGAGCATGAATAAATGATGATTATATATATAATAAAGTCGTGATTCATAGGCGTGAAGGTTTTACATAAATTTTGTCAAGCCCTAATGGCGCCATCTAGTATGATCAACTTTAATTTGAAAGGGCAGTATGCAGTATTTATTTTAATAATCTGTATGGAAAATTAGAGTTCTGAATAATAATAAGAGTTCAAATAGAAGTTCAAATCAAGTCAAAAAAGATGTTACTGTGCAAAAGTGGCTTCCCCCATAATCCTCTGAAGCAGTTGAAGCACTTCTTGATTTTTTAAAAGTTCTTGCAATTCTTTAATTATTGTAACCAATCTTTGAACAAGTCCTGTTGCTGTTGGTGGTATGGCACGTGTTCCCCTCCTGCGGGGACGGGCTCTGCACCCCGTGCCGTGTAGTTGGCTGTATGAGAGTCTCCGCAGTTACTGCACTTAGGTGGTGTATTTTCATCTTTTTGGCACTCGTATGATCGGTGTTTGGCGGCGAACTTAACACATCTTGATAGTGAATTACATGATCTTTGACTGTGTCCAAATTCTTGGCAGTTGTAACACTGGATTGGATTTTGCCCGCCTCGGAACCTTTCAATACTGACCGGGATACTTTGTATATTGGTGATAGAGAAAATTTGTCGATTAATATCTGTTTCTGTGAGAAAAAGTGGGAGGAGCCTGTAGGCCCCGCCCACTTTTCTCTTAAACTGAATTACCTTTTGCGTTATGATGTCTGACTTTGCCAGTTCCTGGGAGATATGATCAGTATAGAATCCAACTGGAAGACCACGAATAAGAACTTCTATGTGCTTAATTGGTTGAACTTTTGCTGGAGTTGTAGGTGGATCTACAGTTGAATTGGAATCCTCCTTGGGTGGAGCTAAGTCAGTATCAGATATAGATTCAGATGGTTGTAAGGAGGTGGCGGTATCTATCGGTGAAAAATGTTTACTATTTGTGGTCATGATTAGATTTGCTTCAGCTTTTTTGACATTATTTTTCTTTTTCTTCAAAGGGGGTTCTGCAATATTTTTGGTTGAGCTTTCTGAATCTCTGGTAGACTCATTCCCCGTCTGCTCCAAAAGTTGGCCGCCTTCATAAGTTTCCATATCAATAATATCAATTGGTGTTGTCGGTATTTCTGGCCTATTTGGCACAGGCATGAGAGACTGCTCCAAATGATTTTGTTTCTCAAGTAGTTCTTTATTTTTCCTTTCATCTTCTTTAATTCTCCTTCCCATGTCTGCTAACTTTTCAGCCATTCTGGTTTCAAAATCCGAGCATTCCTCAGCCGTCGTTGAACCACGTACACGTCTTTCGGTCAGCCGCTTTCCGCCACGTCCGTGTTGGTGATACGTAGCCATTGTTGCGAGTATTAACTTCAGCAGTGATGTTAACGTAAATTGAAAGCTACTATATCGGGCAGAATCATTTAACTTAACTTGCATCTACTTATACTCTTAAGTTAATTCAGAATTAGAAAAACATACATGATTGCAAGAGTATGAAATAGGTATTACTCACTCAAAGACACCAATGAAAATCCGAAAGTTCTACGACCTCCTCGCGTCTCGATCAAAAAAGGGTCACCTATATCGTAAGTCGTATCTCAGCTCAGCATCAGTTGACCGAGTGACATTAATGACCCCGCGAACGAAAATTAAATATTCTTAAAAAAAGCAATAGTTTTTATAAAATTAACAAGTAATATATAAAATTATTAAGTGTATATTTNTATTTTCAAATTTATAAATTGATTTAAATCAATATGCGTATGAAGTCTTGATAGAAATCTGACTTTCTGTGCCTTAAAGTAAATGAAATTCAAAAATACTATATCGCGATACATCGCTATATCGCGATGCAAAACTGACGATATATCATGATATATAATTTCTAATATCGCCCAGTCCTAGACATGAATACTTCTAGAGTGGTGAATTGTATAAACTAACGAATTATTTAGAAATAGTGGTGGATAAAAATCTACTAAATTGAATTTCTTAAACCAAGAATCACAATTGATAAACTACCTCTTTAAAATATATATTTGCTGTCCGGAGCAAGTTGGCATCTCTGTATATATGACTCGCCAGTCTCGAAAAGGTTAAACGATACATTTCGCTGCCTAGGGATCTTCAGGGAGTGTAGCACGATCTTGACCTTACAGACAGGGATCATAGAGCTTTATTGCATAGCAATTGATAGCGTGCCATAAAATTAAAATGTTCTTAAAAAATATGAAAACATTTTTCCTTTATATTTAGTGGTAGTAAAATATAAGCAATAGTTTTTATAAAATTAACAAGTAATATATAAAATTATCAAGTGTATATTTAATTTAAAGCAGAACTATAGGTTATCTACATTAAAGTGCATTTTCTGTAGAATTGAGCACGTTAAAAATTAATTATAATTCCATAAAAGGAATTTCGAAAAACGAATGCTAAACGTACGGGCTACAACACAAGAGCAGTTTTTTCTGTATAAATCTGAAGAATATTTTATACGTTTAATTTTATGTTTATAATTTTCAAAACGGAAACAAGAGCATCAAAAAGAAGGAGTATATAGGTCTGTAAAAATGCATCTCGCCCGCCAATAACGTTCCCATAAGGGCCCAGAGGGAAGTTACATTTACTTGCTCACATCATTCCATCATAAACAATGAGGATTGCTGAGCTTTAATAAAGTCTGTGTAATTATGTAAAACAATACTTGAAACAGTTTAATTTTTTTTCTCAGTATTTAGTGGTGGCTTAAGCAAAACAAAATTTTTTATATTTATTTCGAAACTCAATTATTTATAAATTTAAATTCATTTAGACTATATATTGCTATGAACTGCCCATTATATAAAGTAATTACCTGGATTATGAACTAAAATCTTTTATAAATTTGAAAGATGTTTTGAGTTATATATAAGTTTTAGAGGAAAATTCTTATCTAAAGCACGATAAAAATAATAAATTTCTTCTTAGAACATAGATTTTAGTTAAAAACCTATTTAACAATGTACAAAATACAAATACAAAGTTTTAAAGAATTCTATAACAAACTGTTTTAATAATGTGCGTTAGAGTCGCTTATTGCTATTTTAAAGTCGGTTATTGCTATTCCGTGTCATCTGTCCGCAAGTAAAAACACAACTAAAACTCTAAGATCAATATAGAGATCAGAAAACAAAAATTTAAAGAGAATAAGAAAACTTATGAACAAAAGTTCATATGCAGACGGAAAGAGAAATTCTAAATTTTTGTTGAAATTTCCGATTTTCATTTTCGAATTTGACTCCAATAATTTTCGTACTTTCATGCATTTAAACTATTAATTATAATTCTATAGGTAGTTCTTAAAATTAATGAATTCTTTATAGGCTACAAGCACAGAATACCTGTTTATTCTGATTGAATTTGTTGAATCTCATTGTAAGCAGAAGTATTGATGGTGTCGTCGGTCAGAAAGCTATGATTGTCGGCCAATCAATAAAAGGGCAGTAATTTAGCGATATGTTACATGTTGACATTTTTGAAAAATCTAGAATTTACAAATTTATTGGATTCTTAAAATTTTAATAATTTAAACTATGCAGATTTTGAAAAATTTTGGAAACAAGTTTTACCTGTTTTGAATGATGTTGGATCATTAAACATAGCACATACTCCAATGAATGAATAAGTAGGCGTTACTATTTTCAGAAAATTTAACCTTTCTTTGAGGAAACTTGTATTCATTTAGAGGTTAAGGCGAATGAAGTACAATTTGACGATGTAATCTCTAAATGGGATGTCATTTCAATAACATTCTATAATTACATTTTTAGTTTTTTTTAAAATTAATTTTGTAGTATTTTTGATGAGATTTTCGTATCGTTTCCCATACGTCATAAAGTAGCCAGGCTATATATTAAAAATGACAATTAAAGACGCGCATTTTAACTTCATATAGTTTTAAGCAATTAATCTCTTCCAAATGATCCCATTTTCTCCAAATATTTAGCAGATTATTTTATGGTTACAAAATTCTAAATTTCCTGATTTGCAAAGTTATTTGATGCAGATTATTGTGTAGTCTAAATGTTGCCGCCTCAGATCAAATTTTGTATTGATTACATAATATTTATTTCAGCATAATTTTTTATATATATTTAAAATAATGTATATGTTTTTAATTTTATTAATGTTTTTCTTTTATGGATTAAAAAAATCTAAAATTTTTTTCGTTATCTTCATATCTTAATATTGCACATTATTTTGCTAGTTCACCTCTAAGCTATTTTCATTTTTGGGCAAGATCTATCATCTCGATAGATGTTATCAAAATCTATAATCATTTAATAAATTATATTCTTTTTTAAATTTTATATTTCCTTCAAGTATCGATTGTTTTTTTTTCTTTTAAAAAAATAAATAAAAATTATCAGAAACATCAGTAAGTGGTCTTGAATTAAGAAGACACTCACATTCGCGCAAAATAGTAGCCATTTCCTCATAACTTACCGAAGTTCTGGAGGAACTTACCGAAGTTCCTCCCAGAACTTTTCTCAAAATCTGCTTCTTTAGACCTACTAAACGTTCCCAGAAAGCACCAATATACACAAATTAATTGCAGACTTCTACGACAAGGCCATAAAATGCAGCACAGTCAACTTCAATCAGATTTTTAACTTCGAGAACTATAAAAAAGACGAAAAACTTAGACCAATAGCCGCTCATTTCACCTCCGACGCCTCATACCACAACTATCAGCACGAATAATAGTCTTCAATTCCACCATCTATAGTCTACATCAATAATCCACCAATAGTCCACAGCGTCAAACACTTTACCAATACTGAAATCCTGACCTACGTTACTTCACGTTGACGATCAAACTACAGCCATCCACAGATTACAGCAAGTTGCTCTTATTATTTTCATTTTCTTTCAGTTATACAAGCAAGGTGCTTGTCTCCCAGTAAGAGCCACCCCATAGACTGCTGAACTCAAACTGTCTTTTCTTTTAACTTTTTATTCTAATTCATGATGTATGTAATATGGGCCTTCTGCGCGGTCCAGGTGCCCAATTTTTTATAAATAAAATAAAGAAACCACCCCACTATGGAGCTGAAGGTGGTATAAATTTCCAACAGATGGGAGCGATTTTGCCTTTCAGTTTCTCAAGATCAACATTTCACAGCAGTTTTTCGAAGCCGACGAAATTACTCCCATTATCTATATACAAAAAAAAATCTATATTTCGTAAATCCACGGTTTTCTGGTGCTGAATTCAGCTAAATTTTCGCAAGTACGATGGACAAATTTGGCCAATCAAAAGTCTGTATTTTCACATATCGCAAAATGCGATATGTTTACAAAAATACAGATTACGAAAATTTAGCTGAATTCCACCCTAATGTCAGCAAGGGTACGAATTTTTCGCAGCTAGATGACAAAGTTACAAAAATCAAAAAACTGCATTCGGCATGATGGACGTAAATTTGTCAAAATTCAAAAAAATGGACAGAACGATATTTCATTTTACCGTTAGAGGGGGTGGGGGAGAATGAATAGCTATTTTAGGCCCTAGACAATTTTCTTGTTATACATGTATAATGAGATGAAAAATTTATATGCCTCCATAAAGTTCAACTCTTCCTTACTGAAGTAGAGAGCCCTGCTGGCTCAAATCATTTTATCCGTATGAAGACTGTTTACTCTTTAAATCTAACACATCCAATCCATGACTTGTTCAAAGTGTAACTATAGATTTTTTTACTCGAATTAGGTAGTGGTGCATAAAGCAAACTATCATTACCCCGCCCACAAATAAACTGCAATAAAAATAGTTTTGCTACCAATTTTATCCTGATTATCACCACCCTGATAATGCATATATGACTCGACCGTCTCGAAAAGGTTAAACGCTACATTTCGCCGCCTAGGGATCTGCAGGGAATGTAGCCTGCGACCCGTATTAAAATTTATGAGGAACATTGGATTTTGATTCGGTAAAAATGTAAACCATCTATACTGATTTAAAATACTGGCTCTTACGATCTTGACCTTTCGGACAGGGATCATAGAGCTTTATTATAATCACCACAAAATATATGGTGCCGCGACCGAAGATAAAACATTTTTGAAAAATATGGAAAATTTTTTCCTTTATTTTTAGTGGTAGTAAAATATAAGCAATAGTTTTTATTAAATTTTCAAGTAATATTGAAGTCTAGGTAACTACAGTCTATGTAACTTTGCAGATTGTTATCACAAAAATATTATAACAGTTTAATTTTTTTTCTCAGTATTTAGTGGTGGCTTAAACAAAACAATTTTTTATATTTATTTCAAAATTCAATTATTTATAAATTTATATTCATTTAGACTATGTATTCCTTTGAACTGTACATTGTATAAAGTAATTACCTGGATTATGAACTAAAATCTTTTATTAATTTAAAAGATGTTTTGAGTTATATATAAGTTTTAGAGGAAAATTCTTATCTAAAGCACGATAAAAATAATAAATTTCTTCTTAGACCATAGGTTTTAGTTAAAAACCTATCTAACAATGTACAAAATATAAATAAAAAGTTTTAAAGAATTCTATAACAAGCTGTTTTAATAATGTGTGTTAGCTGAAAGAAAATATCATCGTAAGCAGCAATTTCCTAAAATGATTTTAAAGTCGGTTATTGCTATTCCGTGTCATCTGTCCGCAAGTAAAAACACAGATCAATATAAAGATCAGAAAACAAAAATTTAAAGAGAATAAGAAAACTTATGAACAAAAGTTCATAGTCAGACGGAAAGAAAAATTCTAAATTTTTGTTGAAATTTCCGATTTTCATTTTCGAATTTGACTCCAGTAATTTTCGTACTTTCATGCATTTAAACTATTAATTATAATTTTATAGGTAGTTCTTAAAATTAATGAATTCTTTATAGGCTACAAACGCAGAATACCTGTTTATTCTGAATGAATTTGTTGAATTTCATTGCAAGCAGAAGTATTGATGGTGTCGTCGGTCAGAAAGCTATGATTGTCGGCCAATCAATAAAAGAGCAGTAATTTAGCGATATGCTACATGTTGACATTTTTGAAAAATCTTGAATTTAAAAATTTATTGTGTTCCTAAAATTTTTATAACTTAAACTATGCAGATTTTGAAAAATTTTGGAAACAAGTTTTACCTGTTTTGAATGATGTTGGATCATTAAACATAGCACATACTCCAATAAATAAATAAGTAGGCGTTACTATTTTCAGAAAATTTAACCTTTCTTCAAAGAAACTTGTACTCATTTAGAGGTTAAGGCGAATGAAGTACAATTTGACGATGTAATCTCAAAATGGGATGTCATTTCAATAACAGTCTATAATTACATTTTTAGTGTTTTTTAAAATTAATTTTGTAGTATTTTTGATGAGATTTTCGTATCGTTTCCCATATGTCATAAAGTAGCCAGGCTATATATTAAAAACGACAATTAAAGACGCGCATTTTAACTTCGTATAGTTTTAAGCAATTAATCTCTTCCAAATGATCCCATTTTCTCCAAATATTTAGCAGGTTATTTTATGGTTACAAAATATTTCTATAATATTTATTTCAGCATGATTTTTTATATATATTTAAAATAATGCATATGTTTTTATATTTATTAATGGTTTTCTTTTATGGATTAAAAAAATCTAAAATTTTTTCGTTATCTTCATATCTTAATATTGCACATTATTTTGCCAGTTCATCTCTAAGCTATTTTCATTTTTGGGCAAGATCTATCATCTCGATTGATCTTATCAAAATCTATAATCATTTAATAAATTATATTATTTTTTAAATTATATATTTCCTTCAAGTATCGATTGTTTTTTTTCCTTTAAAAAAATTAATAAAAATTAGCAGAAACATCAGTAAGTGGTCTTGAATTAAGAAGACACATTCGCACAAAATAGTAGCCATTTCCTCATAACTTAGCGAAGTTTCTCCCAGAACTTTTCTCAAAATCTGCTTCATAAGACCTACTAAACGTTCCCAGAAACCACCAATATACACAAATTAATTAAATGCAGACTTCTACGACAAGGCCATAAAATGCCGCACAGTCAACTTCAATCAGATTTTTAACTTCGAGAACTATAAAAAAGACGAAAACATACCTGCCAACTCTTCCGGATTTTCCGGAAGATTTTATTTTCATATTTAAAGTGGTAGTAATTATATACTATTTTTTCTTTTATAATCTTAATTTTTAAATGATATTAATCACCACTATTCTTACGAAAATTAAGCCCATATATTAATATGCGTTACTGTCATGGTTGTCAGCTTAAGTTTTCTCAAATACAACGTATTTGTTTGCTTAAAATTGAAGTTTTAATTCCATTTTAATACCACTGGGAAAAATAATAATGGAAGGGATTAAAAGTTGGCAGGTATGCGAAAAGCTTAGACCAATAGCCGCTCATTTCACCTCCGACGCCTCATACCACAACTATCAGCACAAATAATAGTCTTCAATTCCAGCATCTATAGTCTACATCAATAATCCAAAGTACCAATAGTCCACAGCATCAAACACTTTACCAATACTGAAATCCTGACCTATGTTACTTCACGTTGACAATCAAACTACAGCCATCCACANAAGTGCATTTTCTGTAGAATCGAGCACGTTAAAAATTAATTATAATCCCATAAAAGAAATTTTGAAAAACGAATGCTATGTATATGGGCTACAACACAGGAGCAGTTTTTCCTGAATAAATATAAAGAATATTTTATATGCTTGTATCCTCATAGTTATTATATATTTAATTTAACACAGAACTATAGGTTATCTACATTAAATCCATTTTCTGTAGAATCGAGCACGTTAAAAATTAATTATAATCCCATAAAAGAAATTTTGAAAAACGAATGCTAAGTGTACGGGCTACAACACAGGAGCAGTTTTTCCTGAATAAATATAAAGAATATTTTATACGCTTAGATATAAAGAATATTTTATACGCTTATATCCTCATAGTTATTATATATTTAATTTAACACAGAACTATAGGTTATCTACATTAAAGTGCATTTTCTGTAGAATCGAGCACGTTAAAAATTAATTATAATTCCATAAAAGAAATTTGGAAAAACGAATGCTAAACGTACGGGCTACAACACAGGAGCAGTTTTTCCTGAATAAATCAAAAGAATATTTTATACGTTAAAACACTCACATATTCAACGTTTATGAAAAAATGAAATCTTATTCGTTTTGCGAAGAATTAATAATCCTAAGAAACTGAAGCAGTAAGATATTACCTGATTACAAACTTCATTGATTTCAGAAATAAATTAATATGAAAAAACAGTCGACATGTTTTTTCATATTAGTCAAACGCATATTCATGAAGTCATCACTTCAAAAATATGCGTCCATTTTCTAGCCTTGTCAGACGTGTAGTCATTCGCATCTGGCAAGTCTTGAGAATAATGTTGTTAATGCATTGAAATATTTAGAGTGTTTACATTATATTTCAGCAAAAATCCTGATTATAAAATCAAAACTCCGAGAGTTAAAAATTCTTCATAGACTAAACGAGAAAGAAAACTCGTATGAACTTTTTCATTACCAGGGAAAGAACCTAGTACACGTGACATGCAGAGAGAGATTCGTTGGATATTTTATTACAAAAGTGTAAGAATAATTAAATTTAGATTTTCATGTTATTGAATCAATAAGAAAAAAATACGGGGATAGATCCGTATCGTGATCTGTCTCTTCGACTACAAAATCCAAGGTGCCAAATATATTTTAAACTTGCAAATTTAAAAAAATAAAAATATGTAGATGTTTGCCCGGGTGTGACCGGTTTTCGCTACTAGTTATACCTTTCGAGTTGAGTTGGTTCCTTTCTGTGACGTTTTTATTTATTTTTTTTAGTTTTTCGAAGGTTGCCAAGACTTGGCGATTATTCTGCCACAGAACACGATCCGGAAATCACCCCCAAAATACTAAAAACTTAATTAAAAAACTTAATTATAGAATGCTATGGAAATGACATCCCATTTTGAGATTGCATGTAAAACGCCAGGTTCCTTCTAAGGAAAGTGGCCAAGAAAGGTAAAGTATTTCTGATAAAGTAACGCCTACTTATTTATTCACTGGAATATGTGCCATGTTTAATAATCCAACATCACTAGAAACAGGTAAAACTGCCAATTTTTAAAATTTCGCACAATCTAATTTATTAAAATTTTAAAAAGTTTAATAAATTTGTGAATTCTAGATTTTTCATAAATTTCGACTTTTAGCATATTTTAAAATTACTGCTCTTTTATTGATTGAGTGGTAATCCTAGCTTTTCGATAGACTACACGGCGGGGTGGACCCAATACGCTGCAGTTCAATACGTATCAGATCCGTGTTTTCTCATCGAATAAATTCGAAGCTGAGAGACGCTGTCCAAAAATTAGTTTAATATCTAGTTACTCTATGAGTCAATCAAATTCAACAAATTCATTATTGCAATCAAATTCAACAAATTCATTCAGAATAAGCACGCACTCTGTGTTTATAGCCTATAAGCAATTCACTAATTTTTAAGAACTACTTATTTGTTACATGTAGAATTATCATTAATAGCTTAAATGCTTGAAGGAACGAAACAGATCTGAGTTAAATGTGAAAATCGAAAATTTCGTCAAAAATTCGGATTTTTTTACTGTCTATATATGAACTTTTGTTCATAAACTTTCTAAGTCTCATTAAACTTTTGTTCTCCGATCTCAATAATTTATCTTAAGAGTTTTAATTGCTTAAGGAGTATTATTGGTTTAACTGTTTTAGCTTGATGACCGACGACTTAGACTGAAGTTGATTTCGGAGACCCTGTCAGCGAAGAGGGACACCTCACTCCTTCATCTGTAGTGGTACCAGTGGATGCCTGGAATATTGACTGTAAAAGTTATAGAATGTTGTAGATGGTGCTGACTTAGATGAGTAGCTGACTTGGTAGAGGTGATGTGTTGCATCGAGGACTTGTTTTCTGGAAGTAGAGATTGGAGTAATTTAACTAGTTCCTCGTTCTTTAGTAGCCCTTACATTTCTCTGAAGATTTGCAGAAATCGGTTGGCTGTGTCGGTAGCTTTCTTCCTGCATATAGCGCCACAGCCCGTAAAACAGGCTAGGTGCTCTGCGCTGCAGTTGATACAGGTGGCCGGAAATCTTCTAGGTCTCGTGCACTTGTACGAATAATGAGCACCCACACACTTCATGCACACAGCTTCGTCGGTGCAAGTCTTTTGGGTATGCCCTAATTTTTGGCATCAATACTAGATTTCATAGCGACCTACTCGAAATTGCTCTATCTGCTCTGGTGTTGATAGTATCTGGGAGTATGATCAGAAAGAGGGGGAGGAGCTCATACTCATAGTCACTCCTCTTCCTTAGCTGCTCCGTTCTGATAGGCTGATGACCAATATCTGTGATTTCTTTCTGCAAGACCGAGTTTTTGTAATCGTCTGATTGTCCTTTGACTAGGAATTTAAGTTTTCTACTAAGTTTTCCGGGTCTAAGTTTAAGTTTCTAGTAAGTTTTCTAGGAATTTAATGTTTTTATTTATAATTGTAATTATTTTATGTAGAATGCAATTGAAATTGCGTATGGAAAAGAACGTACGGAAAAGTACGTTCAAACAAATAAGCTATTTATGGCAGTAAAAATAAATAATAATTAATGCTACAGCCTACATCACAAGGACCTGTTGTTTCTGATTAAATATACTAAATAAACTTCAAACAGAAACATTCATTGATTAACGATGTAATTGAAGCTATTAATAGTTTTAATAGATTCAATAAATTTGCTGTATTTCATATTGTCTTTCGTGTCCAAATTTATAAAAATTCTAGAAATCTTTTAAAATTGTTCGAGTGTTTAAGATTTTAAAAACTCATTCCTTGAAAATTTTGTTAAATTTTAACAAAAGGAATTTTTATCCGTATCACGTGATGTTTAATTTTGGATTATTAACCCCTTGGGGACGGATGATTCAGAAAAGCGTTCGTACAAAATCAGGATCAGGACGTAATTAAATAAAAAACGGTAACTTTAATGTAGTCGTTTCTAATTTGATAGACTTACTTTGCTTTTACTTTAATTATTGTTAGTTTAATCATACACATAATCAATGTTAATTCGAAGTATAACTAAATAATTTTATTTTGAACAAAGTAATGGTGAATTAAATAAATCAAACAATTATAACTCCGCCCACAAATAAACTGCTAAAGAATTACTTTGATTACCAGCTTTATCTTTTTACCCTGGTTGATACGGTTTCATACTGGCATGTATTTGTGACAGTCGGCGCGAAAGGGTTAAACTTAGCACTAACCCTAAGTAGAAAATGAGTAATAAGTAGGCGTTACTTCCCTCTGACAAATTGGTGTCACTTTTTCAGGAAAAAATAAAAAAAGTGAAACAGTTCTCTTAGCAAGCTCGCATTTCGTTCTTATCTTTTATATCTCAGCTTTAATCATTTGTTTATGCTGTATTATTAAGTATCGAAAAATTCGTACTATTATACAAGGATGCAAAAGTAGCCCTTTTAAAAAAAGTTGTAGACATTAACCCTTAAATATATAAAGGTTGAAAAAAAAGTTCGGAAACGTTCAAATGTATCAAGAAATATACATTGATCGAAAAAATAAAAATCGACATCTCGAGACTCTTTAAGAACATAATAATATACATGTCCAAAGAAAATAATTTAGAATTATTTTTAATTTTTCTCCGATGGGTCTCGAGTTTGAGCAGTGGTATTTCAAATAGTTCTAAAATCGCCACAATTTCTTCGCGTCACATATGTTGTGTCATTTTAAGCTGAAACATTACCATTGAGTAAAAGGCTAATAATTCTACCACTTTCATTTCTGAAAGAACATTTTTTATTACTGTAAATAAGAGGCATGCTCCTTCACGGGCAGAACTTATCCGTATACTTAATGTCATGCTTTTATTTAATTTATTTTTTATTAATTTAATTTAATTTATTTTTTACTTGAAATATATATATCACTCCGAAAATTTCGAAAAAGTTTTCGAAATTCTTTTCTTTATTTTCTTTCGAAATTCTTTTCTTTATTGAACTTACAAATTCGCTTTATTTTATAACCACCATTGAGAAGCAGCCCCAATTCTGAGTTCAATGTTAAACTCCATGGCCTTCGAATGTTGAACCAACCCAGAAGACATTTGAAACTTCTGGATCAAGTGCTGGAACAAACTAACAGTCATGGAGGACTTTTTGATGAAACTAAACCACATTTGCTTTACTCGGAAAGGAAAATCGCGAAAACCTCCGTCGAGGTCACCCTTCGGCAAGGGGATTCTAATCCATTATTCACCGAACCACTGAGAATACTTTACCTAATCACTGTTGTTGGTGCGAGCCGGGAGCAGAATTCGTATCTACTAGCCAACACAGGGATTCGTACCCGAGTCACCTCATTGAGAGGTGAATGCTCTATCACCTGAGCCACCACGATCCCTCACTATTTTACTTTATTTTATAATGACGTTGAACACCCTACTCAGTTTTGAAATTTTAAACCCTATCCAGAAGACAAGGGAAGTATCGGAAGAGATTTTCCTTCGTAGAGGTTTTTTTATGAAACTAACCTGCATTGGCATTGTATGGTGAGGTAAGAAACGAAAACCTTCCATGATTAGACAGCAAGGGGACTCTAATCCATGATCCGTATACCACTGAGGATAATTTACGTCAGCCCTGTGGTCTTTGCGATCCAGGAGCGTAATTTATATCGACCTGTTAAGGCCGTGATTTGAACTCGAGTTTCCTCGTTGGGAGGCGAGCTCTCTATCCCCTAAGCCCCCTCGGCTCAGTAAAATGCACTTTGAAATGTTTTCGTGTTGTAAGCATGTAAACTATTAATTATAATTCTACACAAGAAGCTCTTAAAAATCATACAAATATTAAACACCAGCCTACACGACGGGACAGAATGGTTTTTAGAGATTCATTTTATAAATAAATTTACCAAATATACTGCAAGAAGAAGCATTCACCGATTGACTGTGTAGTCTAAGGTAAGATTGCTGGAGTTTCCAATAGATGTTTCATTACATCCTTATTATCAAAATTTATGAGAAATCTAGAATTCTTCTCAAATTTTACTCGAAGTCAAATAGTTGATATTTGAGTCTTGAAATCGAATTGTTGCTGTTTTTGCTTCAAGTCAAATAGTTGAAGTAAACGTAATTATAGAAAAATGAAACATCATCCATTTAGCGTGATGTTTTATTTCGGATCATTAAACAAAAGACATAATTCAAAGCAGAAATTGAGAAATAAATAGTAAGTAGTTGGCATCAGAAAAAAAAGTAGATGTTTTCCTAGAAAAAAAAATGAGCACCACTTTCCTTCCCTTTCTCACATTCAGGAATTTTTTTTAATAATATGGTAGGAAAAAAAATCGATTTTACAAACGGTTCTTACTTAATATACAGTACCAGAAATTTTTATAAATCAAAAGAATATCCATCATGATATTAAAATTGTCCAAAAACTACGGAGAGTCCAAAAACTACTTTCTAAGAGAATCTTTAATGTAAATTATCTCTGAAAATAATGATTCGCAGGCATAGGTAGATGAAAATATGGTTAACATAGCACGAGCCAGCTCCTTCAAACAGTTAAATGTGTCTGGTTCCAAACGAATTCCATGTTTCCAAAATTTTGTTATTGGCATTTTTACTTATATTGCTTGTCAATCTTTTTGTTTCAATTAATTCCAACTCTTTTCTTGTTTCAATAAATTTTTGAATCCATATTGAACTAGACTGGAAATCAATCAGCTGCATTTCAAATTCTTCAATATCCAACCAATCTAACTGGGACAAGTTCAATTTATCAGATGAAGTCACATCGGCTTACATAATAAACTTGAGTGCTTCTGATAATTCTTTGAACTGGCAAAATATCACTGAAACTTAATTGATTGAAGAGTCAATTACAGAAATAAATTCTTCAGTGACGGTTTATTCGCCTGGTTTCTCATGCAAATCTAAATCGTTAATATTTTTTTTTCAAGTTTGGAAAAATACTTGTCGTTTCTTGTAATAATATCGTTCTTGAAAACATGCAGTTTAGCCAAAACGCGAATGACATCTGTCATGACGATAATTGTTTTATTTGTGCCATGAAGTTTCACATTCAATTCATTGAAACGGTGACAAATGTCTCTAAAAACGAAATTTCGAAAGCCACATAATATCCAACACCTGTGGGTATTGTTCAATTCCCCCCTCATTTTGCAGAAAAGGTTTGATTTCTTCTAAGCGCATTCCCGTGGCTCAACCAGCGAACAATATTATACATCAGTAAGCCATTATACACCGAGTTGATTTCATCCAACAGAGCATCAAACTTTCGCTTATTTAAAGCCTGCGAAGAAATGAGGTTGACTATTTTTGTGCCTACCACCATTACATTATCAAGAGATGTTAAATCTCTCTTAGCACACAAGGCTTGTTGGTGAATGATGCAGTGGAATTCAGAAATCGAATGCCACAAGCCTGTTTGAAATAAACTTATGAAGCCATATTTTTTGTCCACCATACTTGGAGCACCATCAGTTGTTACTGAAACAATTTTTTTCAAATCAATTTCTTTGTCAATAAGTGAATTTTTAGCAGCCGTACAAATATCAATGCCTTTTGTAGTTGATAGCAACGATGTTATCGCAATAAATTCTTCCTTAATGACGTTTCCTTCGAAATATCGAGCATAAACAGCTAAACGTGCAGATTTAGTGACGTCAGTGCTTTCGTTAAGACATAGCGATATAAAAAGAGCAGGAGTTAATGCCAATTTGTTGATCTCTTACATTCCCGGCCAGTTTAAAGATTCTTTCTTTTATTGGGTTTTTAGACAGAGGAGTATATTTGATGAGCTGAATTATCTTCGAATCGAAATCATCAAAAAGTGATGGCGCGCATACTAACCGGGCTTCCTTCAAAAACTCTCCCTCTTGAAAAGGTTTACTATGCCAAATAATGACATTTGCAGCCGAGTAACTTGCCGCACTCGCATGACAATTTTTACCAACATATTTAATCATAGACGTCGACTGTTTATTTCTGCCTCTTATTGCACTTACAATTAAAATTTAGTGATCGGTGGCGTGCCCAAAATATTGTGTCGCGTACCATTGGTTCTTCATCCATGCCCAAGAGCCTGAAGATCCGATCATTAGATCGAAAATTGTTCTGGTGGGTCCAAATTTTATTTTACGCACTGAATATACTATTTTTAATCACCAGAATTTTAAAAATATCCATTGAAAGTGGCAACACATACTGTGAAAAAAAATCCCAAATTTTAAAGTATCATTTCGAAAGGACGGAAACAGAAAATTGAACAACAACAAAATAAAACGCATTCTAACGCCTGAAGCAAATTTTATTTACTGTCACAAAAGCTATTCAAACATTCATTTGACATATATTTTTATACAGCACAGTTTTTTCAGTTTACAATTAGGGCTGAAAGACGGAAGGATGTAAGACGGAAAAGGACTGAAGACGGAAAAGAGTAAGAACTGGTTACAAAAAAATTTCATTTTTACCTTTTTTTCGGGAATAAAACAAACCAAATTTTTTTTACGGATACAATTTATATTCTGAATTGCTTCTTCACCGAGAAAAAATTTCAACCCCTCGGGGTCTGAGCAGGGGTAAGCTAATCTTTGTAACTTAAGTGTAGAGAGCGACCCTACACGAGTGGTAATTACCAGGGCGGCCGGGACTTTAACACAGCCACACTTACTTACACATATACGCACATCCTCACATTCCTTTAACTCGCCCCCCCCCCTTTTGTATGTACTCCCAAACTGTAAATATTCATTAGTGTTTATTTTCCCATTATACTTTAATTTTACCTTTTTTCATGTGCTATTTCATTACTTGTAATTTTGCTATTACCTAGTAATGGCAAAGTGCCATTTTTTTTTCTTACGAACTCCGTTTTGCTCCCCAAACTTTATTTTTGTCATGCATGTTTCTTAGTCTAATTTCAGGATGAATGGGAAAAGGGCCGTTAGGCCTTAGACACCCAGTTCCACTACAACGAATGAACGAACAGAGAGAAAATTACCGTATGGCCTCAGACTCCCAGTTCCACTACAACGAACGAACGAGAAAAAATTAAAAGCAATGAATTGTCTATTGATAAGAATAGATTTACTCCTCCCGAAAATTATTGAAATAGTTTACTACCAATTTTTTCTCTTTTCCGTCTCGCTTTCAGGCCTGTTTACAATTATTCATACGAAGAAAATTTACCGTTTAAAAAATCGTATTACTAATCTTTTAGCTCTGACATGAAGCTTCTGATAAAGATGAAAAAGGATGCCAATTATTGTATCGAAAAAATCGCATAAAGCGATTAAAGATATTCCAAGCCATATTCCTATGTAGCCTCCTATGTTACTCCATAACTCCACCCTCTAAAAAAAAGAGACCAATTATAATTACTAAAATTTCCCTTATTCCCTAAAACGAAACGTTTTACGGATTTACTTTGCAATATTTTCCCTCACTTTTTTTGAGGAGCACAAAGATTTCGTGTCACTCGAATACTAGCTCTTCATAAATTAGTCTCAATAAATAATATTTACGTAACTTTAATTTTTGCTTAAATTTATGCTTTTTTAGAAATAATTATTGGTTTCATAAAAATGGATATTTAATTTGAAACTCTTTAAATTATTTACTTCCTTGAACATCATAAAAATTAGAATAGATTCAAAGTGAAATTGGAATTTAAGAAATGGAATATTATTTTAAATCCAATTTTTACCTCCGTAGTTTTTATTAACACAATTTTTCAGACTATTTTATCGTATTGTTTGACAAAGTTTTCGATTTTTACAGTTTTTTATTTGTTATTTTTTATTAACTATAAAGTTTTGCTCTCTAAAAAACTTCATATCTCGATTTTACAATTTTTAAAATTGTTTCTGCTTTATTAGTTCATTCAAAAACAGGCTCAAAACAGTTCATATATTAAAAAATCAATTGTGTTATAAGTCGTAATTTAAAAAATTCTCATAAAATGAGTTCGAGTAATACTCTTGTGTACAAAATTTTAAATAATATTTGTCTAAATAATTTTCGCACAAGAAAAGACTTCCTTTTTGCTCCTAATGAATAAGACCTAAATTTTATTTAACCAATAAAAGTTTGTCACGTAATTTCTTTCCCAGCAAAACTATCTTCGATTTCTTAACCTTGCTTATATTCTTAATAAAAATAGCAATTATAATGTGCTTTAATGATGGAAAAATCAGTCCTAAAAATGTAATTTCGAGAATCAGCACAAAATAGCTATTTTTTTCACATTGACGCGATTGATTTTAAATTTTACAATAAAAAGTACCGTCACCCTGACTGCTGGTACTTTTTACCTCAAATCGGACCCGAATTTTTTACAGTGTACTCAGTACCCTAAAATTGTTTAATTTACATTGTTTGGGTTATTAATCTGGTTGAAAAGTATATTTCCTTGCTTTAAATCTGAAATCTACGTAGTTTTGAAGATGTTCGTAAGTTTTTGAGCTGAAGCTACATTTTCTTTCTAAGGCATTTTTAAAATTAGTTATAAAGTATTTTTAAAGTATATTTCGATTCCTTTGATAGATATATTTTCAACTTTCACTGCTAGAATCTTAGTTATTTATTTAAGCCTNAGCAAAGCGAGCATTGGATTGCGAAGCAATCTGAAATGAACTGTGAAAGCAGTTCAGGGGGTTGGTGAGCGCCATCGAGCAGGGGACGAAGCCTCCTAGTTACTAATATTTCCCTTATTCCCTAAAACGAAACGTTTTACGGATTTACTTTGCAATATTTTCCCTCACTTTTTTTGACGAGAACAAAGATTTTGTGTCACTTGAGTACTAGCTCTTCATGAATTAGTCTAAAAAAATAATATTTACGTAATTTTAATTTTTGCTTAGATTTAGGCTTTTTTAGAAATAATTATTGGTTTCATAAACATGGATATTTAATTTGAATCTCTTTAAATTATTTACTTCCTTGAACATCATAAAAATCAGAATAGATTCAAAGTGAAATTGGAATTCAAGAAATAGAATATTATTTTAAATCCAATTCTTATCTCCATAGTTTTTATTAACACAATTTTTCAGACTCTTTTATCGTATTGATTGACAAAGTTTTCGATTTTTACAGTTTTTTATTTGTTATTTTTTTATTAACTATAAAGTTTTGCTCTTTAAAAAACTTCATAGCTTGATTTTGCAATATTTTAAATTGTTTCTGCCTTATTAGTTCATTCAAATACAGGCTCAACACAGTTCATATATTAAAAAATTAAGTTTTAAGTTTTAATTTAAAAAATCGTCATAAAATTAGTTCGAGTAATACTCTTGTGTACAAAATTTTAAATAGTATTTGTCTAAGTAATTTTCGCTTAAGAAAAGAGTTCCTTTTTGCTCCTAATGAATAAGACCTAATCTTTATTTAACCAATCGAAGTTGTCGAGCAATTATTTTTCAGCAAAATTATTTTTACCCCTTTACCTTACTAATATTAATAAAAAAAGCAATTCTTTATACATTACTTTATAGTCATTTTTGTTACCTTTTTCTAAATAAATAAACAAATAGATAAATTAAGTAAAAAAAACACTAATTATCTTTATATTGCTTCATGGTTGTTGTTTTTTTGAAATTCTAATGAGCTTTAAATGATTGGAAAAGCAGTCATAAAATTGTAATTTCGAGAATTAGCCCAAAATAACTATTTTTTTCACGTTGACGAGACTGATTTCACATTTTACAGTAAAAAGTACCGTCACACTGACAGCCGGTACTTTTTACCACAAATTGGACCGGAATATTTTACAGTACTCAGTACCCTAAAAATGTTTAATTTACATTGTTTGGATTATTAATTTGGATGAAAATGTGTATCTCTTTGCTTTAGATCTGAAATCTACGTAGTTTTGAAGATGTTAGTAAGTTTTTGAGCTGAAGAGCAATATATTTTCTTCATAAAGCATTTTTAAAATTAGTTATAAAGTATTTTTAAAATATATTTCGATTCCTTTGATAGATATATTTTCAACTTTCACTGCTAGAATCTTAGTTATTTATTTAAGCCTAATTCCAATTTTTTTATTTCCTTTTTAATTTCTTATATTGAAAAGAAAAACCTTTTCCAAGATTTTAATTTCTGAGGTTGTTATTGTTTTAATTCCCTAAAGCCTTTTTTTTGTTTAGGATTAAGCTGAGGAATTTCTTGTACAATCAAAACTACCATATAATGTTAAAATGTACAGTTTTTCTTACTCTATGGTAACAAAAATAAACGCTAGGTAGTTTTGAACGAAGCGGGTTGGTAATAACTCTTATAAAATTAACAATAAAATATGGTCTTATCACTTGTGAAAAAAATCGGTAAATGAGGTAAAATTTGTAATTTTATCGTATCTTAGAGTATATCATAAAAAACATTTATTCGGTTAAATTTACTTTTCAGTTTTGTATGTTTTACTACATGTGTAGTAATGAGAATTTCAGGTAAACCGCTACCATATAAACGGAAAAATTCCGTAATGAATGGTTTAAATGCAGTACTTTTAAATACTAGAATTATGATTTATTGCTAGAAATGTCATTATCATTCAGTCCGTAATTTTACAAGAATTACTTTCTTTGTGTTTTATTTCATAGAATTATTATTATTTTTTGTTCGTGTATACTAATAATATATCAAGTTGTATATCAAGTGAATATATCAAGTGAAACGCTCAAGTGAATCTCCCTTTTCTCTTGAGCAATAAATCCATCCTCTCCCTAAACTAAGAAAGGAATATAATTTTTTTTGATAAAATAATATTATATATAATGTTCAATACCTCTATTTTTATTTTCTTGATACCCCTATACATTCATAAGCATTTATGAGTACATTTATTAATGGAATACAGAAGTTTGAAATCAAGCAAATAAAGAGTACTTATTAGAAATATATATATATATATATATAAAANGTTTATTTTTGCCCTGCACATTCATTAGATTTTAATCATTGCTCTCATTGCAAAAGCATTTGCACGTTTCCTCTTAAAGTTATAAAAAGGTCAGCAAAACAGTAAAAGAAATCATTTGATTATATATATACACTCAAGAGCCAAAACATCAAGAGCCCTACATTTTGCAATGAACTCTCCTGGATGACGTGGAAGGCACGTGATGAGGTGGAAGTGGGATTTAACTGTTGCTGGAGAGTTTGAAGACTCATTCTTTCACTTACTTCTGTGTGTGATGGGAAAGGCTGCGGATCTAAGCGACTTTGATAGAGGGCAGATTGTAATGGCTCGAAAGCTCGGAACAAGTATTTCCGAAACTGCACGACTGGTGGGTTGTTCGCGATGTACAGTTGTTAGTACTTATACAAAGTGGATGAATGACGGTGAAACCAGCAATAGACGACATGGTGTTGGACGACCACACGCTATCAAAGAAAAAGATCGTCGGAGATTGTCTCGCTTGGGGAATCAAAACCGGAGATAGACAGTGGCTCAGCTGACAGCCCAATACAATTCAGGGTCAAGTAAAGTAGTATCAGAGCACACTGTTCAGCGTACACTGTTGGATATGGGGCGACGCAGCATACGCTTTGCTGACCAAGTGTCATCGCCAACTACTCCTGCGCTGGGCCCGGGGAACATCGTGACTGGTTCATGGATCAGTGGGAGAGAGTTGCCTGGTCAGATGAATCACGGTTTGTCATTCATCACGCCGATGGCCGTGTCAAGATATGCCGTCTTCCTGGCGAACAGTTGCTCCCTCAATGTACAGTAGGTCATACACAGGCCAGTGGTGGCGGTATTATGTTTTGGGGAACGCTCTCCTGCGTGTCTCTGGGATCCGTGGTTGTGGTAGAGCAGACCATGAATGCTACAGGGTATCTGAACATCTTTGCGGACCAGATGCACCCTTATATGGCCTCAGTTTTTCTAATAGGAAATGGAATTTTTTAACAGGACATCGCCCCGTGTCACAAGGCTCGAATTGTGTTGGAGTGGTTCCAGGAACATGATGCTGAATTCCAGTTAATGTCCTGGCCACCTAATTCACCGGATCTCTATCATCACCGGAGAACACATTTGGGATGTCATGAATCGGCAGCTCAGAGTTCAAAGACCATTAAGTCGCAATATCTCGGATTTGCGTGAACGTTGCTTAAACATCTGGTACAATCTGTCTCCGGCCATCTACCAAGGACTTGTGGCATCCATGCCATGGCGGGTTGCAGCTGTGTCGCGGGCTAAAGGTGGGCCAACTCGTTATTAAGAGGTGGTCATAACATTTTGGCTCTTGAGTGTATATCAATAAGATATTAGTTAGAGTTTTCAATAAAATTATTTACCTCAAACTTCGGTCTATAAGAATAAGTTGTAGTCGGCATCTCATTCAAATGAATAATCACAGTTATATTGTGACTGAAAAAAAAAGACTCATAAAATTTCAAATTTTAACCTGAAAAATTATTTAAAAACTTTCTTTTTGTGTATTAAATAAACGATGTAATTAAAGATAGAGGTAAAGAAATAATTGAAAATGTTTAAGAGCTAGCGTGTTATGAATTTTTTCTGGAAGTAAAAGTGTCATAAGCGCTATTTAGATAACATAAAAAACTTTATTAACTTAAAAATTAAAAAGATATAGGAAGTCGACACGCGTCGAGCATTCGATCATACGCGCCCATTTTCAAAACTCTACCAAACGTGAATGGTGTTTTCTGAGTCTTGAAAATACGGGACTAGCGCTGGAAAAGTATCCACTTTTCCATTTTTAATGCAATTAGAATTTTTCACATTATACATTTCGTATACAGATATTCCAGCTTCAGTTTCTTGGGATTAATTATTCTACAAGTGCTTTTTCCTCTTTGAAATAATATGTTTTCAATACGTCAAATTTGTAGTTACATTCCTGTGGCCTATATGGTCTTCATGCGTTTTATGCTGTTCGCTTAAAAGTATTTCCCAAATTAATAACAGCATTTTAAATTTTTTTATTTTATCGCACTCTCTAAATATTTCCCTGCACGTGTCGTAATTTCAAGTCTCAAAATGTTATAGTTTTAACGCAATAAAACTAAATTTTTCACTATGTTGAACACCCAAAACAGATGTGACAATGGCAGCAGCCGTTACTATTTTTTTACAGGGAGAAATAAAAACAATTTTTGCTCAATTTTTTTGCATCAGATTTCTTTAAATAAAAAATCGAGATGGAAAATATTCATCGATTAAACTGGGATCAAGGACTGGAGCCTTCCATCCGTTCTATCATTTTTGTTAAACATATTTTCACACATTTATGCAAAGGATTCGAGAAACGAAAGTTTCTAGAATTTTTATAAGGCAGAGTGTGCTACTATTTAGAAGATCTTGACTGTCCTTAAATTAATGAACTTATATCAACTGTTTATTTTTGCCCTGCACATTCATTAGATTTTAATCATTGCTCTCATTGCAAAAGCATTTGCACGTTTCCTCTTAAAGTTATAAAAAGGTCAGCAAAACAGTAAAAGAAATCATTTGATAGTAAGATGACCGGATGTGATTAATGCACATTAGAACTCATAAAATTGATCTCCAAATCGAAAATCCCCAAAGGATTGTTAAAAAAGTGTTCAAAGAGCGAGAATAAAACTTCGTGTGAGTGTGTTTTGTCGTAATATACTGCTAACAAGAAAACTCGTTTAGCTCCATATCAGGAAATTAAAACAAAAGAAAACACCCTTGTATGAGAGAAAAAAAATTCTCATTCAGAAAGGAGAAAGCTTTCTACTTATTTTACTGCCTGCAGCTATATCCATCATCAGTTCCCTCATTCATGGAGCACGGTAAGAAGTTTGTGCTGGTTCCGGAAGACAGAGTTCAAGTTCAAGAACACTTATCGGAATTGGGTCAACAAATGAAAAATACTGCATAAAACAAGGACTTAACAGATGCTAGAGAAGACGACTTTGTATTCACAAGTATTGTAGAAATATACATATTTTTCGATAAAGAAACAGGATATTTCCGAATCCAATCATCAATTGCAGGAGATCCAGGAATTAAGACTGTAGAAGAAAACTCTTCCAAAATCAAAAATGAAACAGAGGACTTTGAAGAAAAAATTTTGATTATAGTTCCGACTCGATTTCAAGAGAAAGTTAAAGATATCTACAAGTTTCTGAAAACTCAAGAATCCATTATTTGGAATACTAAAGGAGAAATTATTTATGAAGATAATGCCGTTCCTGGAAGCAATATTGTAAACCTTATTAATGACTTCTTAAGAAACAGAAAATCAGCTTCTGTAGGGAGAAATGTATTTTAAAAAGCATTAAGTGATGTTCGATTGCCAACACATTTAGATGTAAATAAAAAGCTGTTCATTGTAAATAGAATAAAAAAACCTGTAATGTATGCTCGCAGAAATGGTTGGTTGAAAATTTAAAAATAAATGCTATTGATTTAAACTTTTTCTCTTTGTTATTGTCGTCCAAGTTTTATTTTCGTGTAAAGTAATACATTCATAATAAAATCTTTTCAATTAAAATTTAAAAATAAATTTTACTAAAAAATTTGATTTACAAAAATTTTTTTAAATTTTTTTAAGAAAAGTTTTTCTTAAAATATATCTTCTGAAATTTTTTTTCTTGCATATAACGATAGTGTTTATAAATATTCTTTTTTTCTAGGAAAGAAACGTTTTCTAAAAGTAATCACTTTTGAAAAGTTTTCATAAAAATATTTTTTTTTCTTATATATAAAAAATAAAAACGTTAGAATTTTTTTTTTCGTAGGCGGAAAATTTTCTAACCGTATTCATTTCTTAAAAAGGTTTCTACATTTTTTTTTCTAGTAATAAAATAAAAATTTTATAATAGAAGAAATACGCAATATTTCAGTTTAATCTTATTTTATTATTTTCTAAACACAAATCTTACACGTATCTTTTCTTAACAAATTGATGCATGGGAAAATCAGTTATATACAACTGATTTAAAATATGATGCATAGAATGGCCTTGATATCGTTTAAGTAAGAAGTAAATACAATATTGAATACACACTTTCTCGGTAGGTGATTGAAATTCTCTACAATTTCATTGTACAGCTGAATAAGGAGATGTATTTATGCGATAAAAGCTGAATGGTCTACCAAAAGAGTCATTCAATTCTACCTCATTCTTCTGATTCGCAAATAAAGCAATCCAGTGAGTACCGGGCTGTGTGGAATTATCGGAATTGGCTCACGCACAAGAATTTTTTCCGTAGCGTCGGCAATGGATCTCTCGAATAAACTCCTTGAAAATAAAGTGATGTAATCTTTTCCTAAGATAAAATGCGAAATAGTTGCATTCCATCCATTCTTCAGTTTCCCAAGTCATACAAAATATTTTTTGATTTGTTAATCTCGTTTGAAATTTCTCACTCGGCAAAAATAATGACATATACAGTTTGCTCTGGAGATTTGTTAGATTTCAGTTCCAGTCATGTGTTTAATCAGGTTTCGATACTTTCCTGAACATAAATCTGAAGACTGATCAAATCTAAACAATGTAATTTCGTTCACGTATTCTTCTCCGGAAATAAATATTCCTATGTCTTGACCCACTCGTTCCGTACCGGTAAATAAAAATTGATAAGCATGAATGTATTGGTTTTGTGAGAAATCGCGTTCTAGAGAATTGTGAGGTACTGGTTGTCCGTCAACATACACTCCAATAAAATTTAAATCAAAATGTTTAAATTCATAAGGAGATTTTGTAAGTGATCCGAGGAAAGCATCATTATCTACACATCCTACAATCACTTTTTTTGGCATTTGGCCTGAAAATACATTATCTTGAATAAAAGACATGTATCTTGAATAACGACAATAGAATTCACTTTTCAGAGGATTCGATTGATAGGATATTTTGCACTTGTTTTTTTCCAATGCCTTTGCATGACCAAGTATAACTTCAGGATTCACACAAACTTTTCTGATGATTAAAGACTCATGATCCAGTGCTACTTTATATCCAGCACATCCTTTTAGACAAAATTCGGATGCACTTCGCATCAGTTTTATTTTCAAATCAACTAAATTAAGTAAAAGTCTCTTTTGGTAAAATAAATCTGAATGTATGCATCCAATCATGTCCACTATGGCAATTTCTTTGAAAAAATTTGTTATTTCCTTTAAACCATCATCAGAATCTTTTTAAAATAGTTCAGCTGTTACCTGAGATGTTTTATTTGATCTGTGATATTTTTGTTTGATTATTGGTTGTAAAAAAATTCACATTTATGTTTTTTAAATAATTTTGAACAATCTTATTTTTAAATTCTATTCCATCACCTCATTGAAATGATTGAGGTTTCCGTTCTTTAAAAACTGCTTCTAGTGGTACTTTAAATTTTTTCCTGTTTTATCTTTAAAGGGAATAGCCTAGATATATATAGCGAAAACATCGATGCAAGTCTTATTAAATTTATTTATTTAATTATAGCCTTTATTAAATTCAGAACGAGATTGCATATCAACTAAATCAACTTGAAATTGTATATTCATGTCACTCATTAAAACACGATTCCGTTGAAATTTAAGCCTAAGAGACTTACGTAGTGTGTAAGAATTTTTAAAGCAGAGCCACTGTTTAATAGTATTTGCCTCCACTTCATCAACGAGAGTACGGTGCAATGCACCAACACCATAAAAACTAGCTGGTAGCTTAGGATCTTTATAAAGCGCATCCATATTAATGATACAAAGTTTAAATAAGAAAAGATTATGCAGTTGAGTCGACCTATAGTTCTGCTATTATCAACTATATACACAAATAAGAAAGAGTTATAAAGGAAATCATAAAATATTTATTGATGCTGAACTTGAGCAAAAGTCATTTCTTGCTATTTGTAGCAGTTCAACAAGATCAATAGATTCTGGGAAATTAGAAGTTACAAAGCTTAATAAATTTTCATGAGAGATAGGATGACGTGTTTTGTTTCTAACAGTATCATAAATTATTTTTTAATAATTTCATTTGGTTTGATATTCATTAAAAGTGTGTTGAATGAACGCTCTAAATGACTTAAGGCCTGGTTTCTTAGGACAGGACGCCGTCAGCTGGAAATCAGCGTTAACCTCTGATTGGTCCATTTGTGAGTTTGATAGTATACGTCATTGAACGCTCATCTTGAACTACAACTGCCGTCCGACACAACTGCAGTTGGATTACAACGTGACGTTAACCACAGAAGCAATGGCGGACAACATCCAACAGCACATTGAAATCAGCCAAGATTTTGATTTTGACATTAAACATAGCTTCTTCATAAAACATAGCATTCTTCATTTAACTGAGCTATAATGTGTTCTTTCTTGGACAAAGTCATTTTTTGTTCTCTAAAACACTAGTCGACAATAACAAAATCAATACAAATTCAAAATAAATATTTGTTTGCGTTATTAACGCATGCGCAATGAGAGATAATGTCTGCGTTGGACCGACTGCTCAAGCTGAGCTAACAAAAAAGTATTTTTTTGGCGTCAGCTCTACGTCAACTTTCCGCTGACGCCCAAATAAGGCGCTAGTTCTAAGAAACCAGGCCTTGAGCTAACAAACCAATATTTTGTTGGCGTCAGCGGAACGTTGACGCCCCGCTGACGCTCAGATAAGGCACTTGTCCTAAGAAACCAGACCTTAACTTTCATAGGATTAACTATGTCTTCGTGATTAGCTAAAAGCTTGAATATTTCAGTCCATAAGATGTGCCTTAAAGTTTCGATGATAGTTCCATTCTCTTCGGGAGCTACAACTGGCACAGGATACGTTAGCACATCTTCAAACATATTTCTTAAAGTCCAAATGACTATATTTAAAATAGTATAAATTGTCCAGCAGAAATTCTCGGAGTGAAAATATTTTATGCAATTGGGAACCATTTAGGATTAAGTTTGTCGTGAAATTATTTCCATTTCGACAAGTACTAACTTTCTTAAGGATGACGGCTTCTCGAAATTCAATCATCACGATATTTTGCCACTTATCTTTATCTTGAATGCCGACACTAGAGAGAGAGTTTCAGAATTTACACTCACTGGATCAATGAAGCATGATAAGTCTATAGAGTATTCGTCAAGAGGGTGTCGTTTCAGTCTTTCATCTTTCGTCGTTTCAGTCAATTAACTGTTCAATAAACTGTTTACTAAATGAATAAACTGGTAAAGTGTTAGAGTTATTCCTTCCTTCCATGGATAGAACTTTTCTTTCTATTTCTAGTATTCTCTTGCGTCAATTAGAATCCGTTCATTGTTAATAGAACTGGAAATAAAGACGTCTTCTCCTAAAGGAAACATAGTTTCGTGAAAAGGACTTCGGGGACACTAAAATAATAATAAAAAGAACTTATTAAGATAAACAATATTAAGCATTGAACAAAATCCATCAAAATGAATAAAAGAATACTTACTTCAGCAGCTTTTCGTTTTAATTTAGCCATTTCTATACTTAAAAAGACATACAGGAAAAAGCAAAGTTGTTTCTTATGATTTCAGTGAGAAGCTTTGATTTTTATAAGATAGATTACAACCTAGAATGCATTGCTTGGATAACTCATTTCTGATTGGTTCAAAAAACATGATGTCATTGGATGTCTTTTCTGATTGACTTAATGATGATGATGATAGCACCTGTAGTAATAAACTCGAAAAATGGAAAATAGAGCGCCTCTAGCGGGAAAAGCAAATCAATGTGGTGCAGGATATATCTTGTTTAACTTGTTAAACACTAAGAAAGTTCGTGAAAAATGAGTAGTATCATGTTTAACCTTGCATATCTGAAGTCAATGTACTCTACATAAAGGTTTATAAAAAATTAAATTTCTAATTTAAAAGTAATTAATTAAAAATGACTAAAATAAATAATCCAATATTTAAAAAAATCTAAATTATTGGAAAAATTAATCAGCATAAAAAAATTTCAAAATGGAAAAATTTTCTGAGTTTCCAAAAACTTTTTTTTTATAATAGATAAAATTAAATTTTCAATCACGAAACAACCATCCCGCGGAGACATTTTGAGGTCGCGAGTTCGAACCTTGAAATTTCATTTTCTGAACACTTTAAAGATCTAAGTAAACTTATCTAATTTCTTAAATAATACTTCAAAGAATCGTTAGATGGCACCACGAGTCATTAATAATTAATTATTAAGTATAATCATTAATAAATGTTTAAATATAGCCGTTGATTAATTATCAATTAAAACCATTGTTTAGTTTTAATCAAAATAATTCTTCGTCTATTGGTATCGTTCGCCATCAAACACGGAAAATAAATTCAAAGTTTCATGTTGCCACTAAAAAAAAGTAATATTATATTTAAAGCCGAAACTAAGTCCAAATTTTCATGTTGGCAGAAATAGGAACAGGCTGACTGTGACGTCACTTCCACGAGATCAAAAAAAAAAAAAAAGTCTCTGTTATCCCCCTGAATCCCCAAAGTTCCTGACGCAGAAGCCCCTTTATCTTAATACTAATGTTAGCTCAAAAAGTTACGTTAAATATGAAATATGTATATGGTATATTAATTGATATCGATTTTTCCACATAATATTTTCAGGTTTTCTCACTTTGTTCACCCTGATTGTTGATAAACAATGATTTATTAATTATTAACCTTTTTAACCAACTTCGAAGAGTTGGTAAAAAAGTGTTTATAGTTTCGAAGTATTTAGTTAGTATATAATAAAAAGACGGAATATATCACAAACGATGACGATGTTATCCGAATTAATAAAATGGAGATTTCAAGAATTGGGGATTTTAAAAATAAAATCATAATTTTTATAAGTTTGTTTTCGAAGACATTATTCGGATATTAGAGCGCTATTAATAGTTTTAAACTATTTATATATTGAGAGAAATTATTCTTTAGGATATTATTTTTTTATGATCCCGTGTTTTTTTAAATTCTTCCTTTCAATATATGAACAAAACTATCGCATAAGCACATAGTGACTAAATTTTTCTTGCGAATCGATCAAGTTCTGTTCTCAAATAACGACAGTCAGTGATAAACTCATGGTCGGAAAATATATCAGTTGGTAAATATGCACTAGAACTAAAAATAATTTTTTTTTGACAATTATTAAATATTCCTAAAAATATCTTTCTACTCAATCTTTCCTTTGCTTTGCAGTCAGGTCCTAGAAAAATTTCCAAAATATGAAAATTCTCTTAATTTTAAACCCTAAATATAACATTTCTGATCAGTCTTACATTAAGTTTGATTTTTTGCTCTTCTGTTCTATCGAATGTTTATTACACTGGCCCTGAAAAAAAAAACAATATAAAAAATTAATTACCTTCAATAAAAATTCCATTCGAAAGTTGAAAAGTCAGGAGAAAATGAATAAAATTTGAATAAATATAAAAAGACTTTAAGGCTGCTGCCTATTGTAAACTATTTTGCTACACTCACTCTGACCTCAGTAAACTATTCTCAATGCTCACGGCGTCATTGGAGCGTGTTGAATCATGTTATCATACACAAATTACTTGAAACCATAATAAGATGCTGATTTAAGCTAGATTGTCGTACTTTTTCACGTGAGTACAGAATATTATGAATCAACTGGAGCAAAAATATGGTTCAGTTCAACACTTTATTAAAACTGGGAGCAACTTTTCGTTGTATAACGATTCAAGGTACCGATATTTAAGTTCGAGGCAGAACCGATATTTCTGAACGCGTTGAAAAACACATTTGTACTGCGTACTCCTTAAAAATTAGAATTCAATTCAAAAGAATTAAATAAAAAAAATCGCAAAATTTGGGGAAAAAATCAAATAATAGCTCAAACTATTGATAGCTCCGTTGATTTATCAGTGAGACCATATTTTCCAGATTGCCGCGCAAACCTTCATGCTTTAGATTTTGAGAGTATGAAGCAAGCTTACATATATATGGCACAATCCATAAAAAATTTACACCCATGATACAAAAATGATATAATTTTTTTTAATTGTTCTTTATTGAAAATAAATCAACACGTATTTTTGCGTTTTTGTTTAAATTGCATATTTTTGACTATACGAATTTTTGAAAATTTCGCTTTTTTGAGCGCACGACTTTGCAAGTTATTTTTTAACGTATTGCCACCCAACAACAAAAATATTTAAATACACTTTCTTGAAGTGATTTTTCTCAAATTTTAAGAAAATCAACATTAAAATATAAAATTTTTTGTTTTTGACATAAAAAAATTCATTTTTTTGCAATTTGGACATCTTTGATTTTTTTTATATTTCAACAGTGTGAAGTATAATCCACAATGATATTAATTCCAAATTTTTGGAATGGTAAGACACTTTGTTCGAAAGATAAAAACAAAACAGCGACGGCGCGCACTCCGCGTATGTATGTACGAGTAGAATATGACTCGACTGTTCTCGAACTCATCCGCTACCTACTAAACTAGAGCGCGGCTTCACTGTTTTGCCGCTTTTTATTTTAACTACCGCACATATTGAAAATAAAAAGAATAAAATAAAAATAAAATAAAAAGAATATTCCTATAATTTTTTTTATAAAACCTTGTTTTGTAATTCTGTTTCAATTAACATAGTAAACAAATGACTGTAACTAGCAACAATTTTACTGCGATTTCAAGAAAAAAAACTAATTACTCATTTAATTATGTTAATGTTTATCAAACGATTTAAAATATTGTGTTTGTTGGTGTAAAATCAAATCAAATTTTGTAATAAAAGCACCAACTTGCCTCGTTTTGCACTTCATCAGCATCTTTAATCACTAGGTAGGATTCTTCGCTGAAAATGAAACAAACGAAATTACACAAATTGACGACTTCCAAATAACGAGCAAAAAAAAAAAAAAAAAAAAAAAAAAAAAAAAAAAAAAAAAAAAAAAAAAAAAAAAAAAAAAAAAAAAAAAA
>NC_092204.1:21267033-21286890 GCF_043381705.1 Parasteatoda tepidariorum
TATGTATGAATATATATATATACATATATATATATATAAAAATATAAAACATATATGAATATATATATATATATAACTATATATATAATAATTATGTATAATATATATATATAATATATCCTGTTTCGATCCAAAGTGTCCTATAAAAACAAGCAAATCAAACCGGAGGTCTTGCAGTCCCCTCATGACGTCATAGCAGCTCTGATTAGTGTAAATCAGTGCATTCATCAAGAGGAAGTTAACGCCTACTTAATGTACTGCTACCGGCTGATAATAGAGAAAACTTCCATCAGAAATAATATGAAAAAAATAATGAATTTCTAATTTTTACGTACTATAGTCGACAAAAGGACACATGGTGCTTTCCATTGAATATCGTTTTATCCTATTATGAAGGCAACCAATTTCTTTTAGGCTAATATTTAATTGGCATTCGATATAGCATTCCTAAAAGACAAAAAGCTTTAATGAAATTCATTAAATTTGGAGAAAGATATTCTCTAAACATATTTGTTTAATAAAAGGAGATAAAAACCAGCTAATTAAATGTCATTAAATTAAAGATAGATATCAGTGCAGCCAAACGGATTTCAGTTTACAATTACTAAGCATTTTCTGGCGTAAACCTGTGCCATTAAAAAGTAGGCGTTCCAGATCATATTGTTAAAGAGAGGGAATCTTCTCCTGTTCGCATATTATTTAATGAAAAAATAGCTAAACACCCATTCTTTATGAGGAAGGAATACGAAAAAATCAATTGCACAGTACTGAACAATACTACGAAATCATTCGCAAAAATAAAAGGCTTGTAACGACACAATTAATAAAGCAAATCTATTATTTGTCTATTTATTATTATTTGTTGCCCTTTCCTCAAATTTTAATGTTTTCAAATGAAACAAAACAAGTTTTTTTTTTAGTTCATTTCATCAGAATAATAATTAACTGTATTGAGAACTTAGCGTCATGATAGCCAATGTTCCATGTTTTACTGCTTCACAACAATACAAAAACTAAATAAAATTATATCGCCAAATTACTCTACTACCGTCAAATTTTTTTTCGCGATTATTCCCTCTCCCCGAAAGAAGATGATTATACTTGCAAAAAATATAAAATATAATAATTTGTATCACCAAAAAACAAAGTAAAATAATAGATAATGTTACTTTACTCAGAATCAAACCTTATATAATGCAGAGAAAACGATGAACTTATTTTTCTTATATTCTACATCTACATTTTCGCAAAATAAACAATAGATAATTCTATTTTTCTGATGTTAGGAACAAAATAAATGCCTGACTTTACATAACTTCAGAAAATATTACTTCAGCTCATGCTATCCCGTAAACGTTAATCATCGAGTTTTATTTAATACTAGTGGGCTGCGCCCCCTGCTCGCTAACGCTCGCCAATATATATATATTTATATATATGCTGTTGTTGATTCTATAATCTTCCTGATTTTCGAACAATTTTGAGGAGTAAAATGTCTAAAGTTTTACTTCCTTTCCAAACACAGAAATGACATTAGAACAATCGGAAGAATAAATTATGGAGTGGTAGATGTAGTGTTGAATTAGGATAGCTAAGGAAGGAGGCATTCACTAAGTCATTTTCATTTTTTTGGCTGAATAACTCCAATTTAATATTTCTCTTCTCTTATTATTAGCCTTTTTTACGAACAGACAGAATGCCTTTCAGTTTGATGTTTCTTTTTCTCCATGAATAGTCTTAATCTCTTCAATGAGTTTCACTAATGGTGCTATATTTTCGAGGGAGTATAACTAGGAGCAAGAATCTTTAGGTCAATATTAAAGCTCCGTTTATATTGTTATCCTTTCACTATCGAATTGTAATTAGCTCATCTGAACAGATGCTGGTTGTGTCAAGTAATTTGTAACAGGCAGGGTGAATAGCGGAACCTTTCTTGTCAAATACAACACCTGAACCCATTCTATTTATAGTAACTTCCATTCTATCATCTGCAAATATCTTGCTGTCATCCGTCAAATCTACGAAACGCTAGTGGGTAAAATCACCACTGGATTAAATCTTATACGAGGAATGCTGTCAACATATCTGCCATGCAGTGAACTACAGTCCGTACAACGATTAGGCATGCTGAGTATCAAAATATAGAGCTTATCTACTCTCAGCAAGCAACGCTCTCCGAATTTCGGCATACATTGAGAAAGTTAATGATGGATTTCGGGCAAGCATGTTGTTTCAGAATGACGTTGGTTTATCATCCGGATTTAAAAATGCAGTTCTGGAGCCCAGTATGATTCCACCCCAAACGATCAATCCTGTACCATCATAACGGTTATGATTGGTGGTAATGGGTTTTCGTGTAAAATTCTGACGTGAATCAGATTGCAAGCAACTCCTGGATCCATCGGAAAACATCACACTGAATCATTTCTCACCTCCTGACTAATTGCTGTGAGTTGCCGAGAGTGAAACAGATATGACAAGCATTTATACAAATATTTTTCTAATGTTTGAACACGGTTTACCTTGAAGGGGTGCTAATAGTTGACAAAACAGGTCGGATGCGGTGTTTTCTTTTGGTGGCTACAGTCCAATTATAGTCTTTATTTGACATTGTACCTCAGGTATGGCATGTACTGTAACGTTTACAGACATTTCCATCGTAATGAATCTCCAAGGCTAGAGATGGAAAGTTGGGCTACTCCACGGAGACAAACAATCACCCACATCCATCCTCTATGTTGTAACTATTCGGTTATGGTACTTTCTAACACATTACATGACTTTGTTATTATTATAAATACATTTTCATTTCTTTAATCCATAAAATAAACATAAACTATAGCAAGTCGATTACAGAATTGCAAGTGGATAAGAAATATGGTGGCTCACTGGCCGCAGAAGTAAATGGCGAGAAATATGAAAAAATATATATAATTCCCGTCTTTTAAGCGCATTGAGAAATCAATAATTAGAAATCATTGAATTAATAACAATTCTTTAATGTATTTCCCTTTTTTAAAACTATAAAATAAGCATTAGAAGCTTTACAATTACGATCGCGCTATTTCAAGTGATATTGAAAAGTTTTTAAAAACTCTTATTTCTCAGTCTTTATGAGTTTTAAGTATCATGCGCGAGGCAACAACCCAAATCAATTTTCTTGTGTCAATTTCTTCCCTTTTAAATAAAGCATCTTTTCCACTCTCAATATAACTTGATAATAACGCCAATCATTATAGCGTTTTTCGTCCCTCTCTAATATACAGTAGAGAACCCATTATCCGGAACGATCGGGACCATCACTATTCCGGATGACTGATTTTTCCGGTTTTCTGAATCACTACAAAAAGCCGTTTTTTTATTGTTAAACCCAACTAAAAAAGAAAAAAAATTTGGGAACAATCTTAAAAAGAAGAAAAAACGATGAAGTAATACACTAATGATTATTTCCAAAATGATGGTAAGATAAATATCTTTCAAAATAGAAAGAAAATCCTAAAACCTTATGAGGAAAAAAACTTTTTTTTTCAAAAAATGGCGGGAAAATTCATATAATTTCGTTCCGGTTTTTTGGTTTTCCGGTTTTCTGATTTCCGGATAACGGGTTCTGTACTGTATATATATATATGGCTAGATGAGAAAAAACTTATGATCTTTCTTACTACATTATTCATTGGTCCCTTTCCTCCTCTTTCTTTCCATCTGGACATGTAATCAATGCAATTTGTGTCATATGGATATGGAAGAAGTTTCTTCACCACCTGTAAATAGAGTAAGAAAATTTAACCCATTCTATACATCGGATTTGTATCTATGGCTCTCACCTCAGTCTTTCGCTACTTGTACAAAAATTAGTGAAATATTTAATTTTGCTTGATATCCGTCGTTGAACAGCCGACCCAATGTTTTAGGTTTGCTACTGCTAATGTTCAATTCCGTAGCCTTGTAATTTTGAACCCAATCCAGAAGAGAAGGGAACTCCTGGATCAAGTATTGGAAGAAATTTTGCTTTCGTGGAGGACTTTTTAATAGAACTAGACCGCATTTACGTTTACATGGAGAGGAAGACCACTAGAACCTTCCACGGTTAGCCTGACTGCAAGGGAACTTTAACCCATGATCTGTCTTCCACTGAGCATATTTCAGGTCAGAACTGTGGTCGGTGCAAGCCAGATGCGGAATTCATGACCAACCATCTCCGGGATTCGAACCCGGTTCACCTCATTGGAAGGCGAACGATCTCTCCCCTGGGTCATCGTGAAATATTTTTACACACAATCATTTGAATTAAATCAAATCTCAAAGCAAAATGACTGAATGGTCCCAAAATATAATAATTTAAGATTTGACTCCCATGAGGTCCATTTGTTGGAAATGCACGAGTCGTCGTGTGTGTCGATCGAAACATGCAATACGTGGAACAACCACAATCTTATCCATGAGCTTAAGAGGCAGACAATAAAACCAAGGTTCATAGGAAGGCAGTGTCTGCCGCCGATAATCGAAACCGGGCAGGCGATTTCCTATATTTTCGTTTCAAGACTCTTGTTTGGTGAACCTCCTCCTTCCCTTCGATGTACTCATTTTTATCAAAGAATAATCAAAAATATTTGAAGTAAAAATGAGTAGATTTTGTTTGATATTCTCCTACTGTAACATATTGAAGTCGCCCAATGATGGCTAACTCGAGAAACTATTCACTAAGAATTTTGCTATGGTAAATCCCTGTTTTACCCTAAGTTCTACAATCTTTCTAAAAAAAATTACATTTCTAAAAAGAATTATTCTTTTAAATTTTTAAATAAGAATAATTAGTTATGTTATTGACATGTGATACTTAAATAATGAAAACAAAATTAATAAAACTATAATTATTAATACTACTCATCTAAGAAAAAAATACAAAAATTAAAAAAAAAATACTAGTTGTATCAAACAAAATCAGAGTTACTAATGATTTAACAGATAATATAAAATGTATTTGTTTTTTGTAAATCGAGTCTAATATAAATGTCCATGTTATAAATAGTAGTTTATTTGAATAAGTCATTTTAAATTAAAAAAGTTTTTCAAATGTAATAATTCTATTATAAGTTAATAATAATATATCTTAAATATGATTTAATATGTAAATTTAAATCTATTTCAAATTCATTTATTATTATAGATATTTTAGCGCAGTAATGTTTAGTTTATTGTAATTATTTTAAATTTTGGTTCAATAGCATTGCAATTTCTGTTTAATTTATTAATCCTTTACTTTTATTTAACAATATTCTATAATTTATTATTGATTTGAGCTGTGTGATTTTGCGTTTGTTATACTGGTTACAATATTATCCCTTAAACATCTTTCTTTTCGTAAAGCCGTTTCTGATTATCTTTTGTAAGGGGGGGAGAGCTCACTTGCCGGGCGTTTTTTTGTTTTGTTTGTTAAAATAAGCCCATTTTTGGTTTTCTTTTATTGATGCGTGTTGGTCTGAATTTCTTTTCGTAAATTTGGTTTTATATGTAATATATTTGATAAATCCTTTAGAGCTTTAATTTTTTTAAATTCAAAAAAAAAAGTTTTTTCAGTTGTATGCTTTGACGAATTTGTGTCAGTTAATTGTAAGATCTATTCATCTCTTCCTTAATATTTCGCACGTCGAACTCCGGTGCTTGTTTTTCTATCAAAATAAAATTATTCTCATCAAAATTTCGGTCAGAGAATACTACTTCTTTTTTGCCATTTAGAACAGTACGTTTCGCTGCTTTTCATTTTCTTTCAGTTTATAAAGCTTAAGATAAAAGATTTAGTAGAACATTTTTTGCCCTAAAGCTATCGAAGCCAACTAGTGCTTAGTAAACTAATTTTTCTTGATCTGTTAGGATTCATTTTATAAGACAATGCCAAATGATAATTTCTAGTACTGATATCTTAAAAAAAAGTGGTTGAATAAATACAGGTATGTTAAATGCAACAGAACTGTTTTATCTTTCACTTAAATTTTAACGTAACTAATTACATCAGTTTTCAGTGAATAAATATCGACATACAGCATACGACTGACAACAATAAATCAAAAATTAAGTTCCTTTTTTTTCTTTTTAAAGAGAAAGACAAAGCAAAATGTTTCTCTTCTAAGAAGGAAGAACTTCTCAACCCTTTCTAAACTCATGTTTGTGAAAATTGCAGCACCATGAAGGAATAATCATAATTGAATGAAATTTAATACACAGTTGAGTGATAGTAGTACAGATAAATGATTAAACTTTCAAAGCAAACAAACAATAACAAGAGATCGAAATCAGTATTTTGTGTAGCCACCAAGCACCGTAATAAGTGCTGGTACACGACGTGGCATGGAGTCAAGCAAATTTTGAATGTCTGTCTGAGGAAGAGCATTCCATATTGTTTGTATGCGTACCCAAAGTTCGTCTGTAGAAGCATCAGGACGAGGATCACGAGCGAGACGCCGACCAACGAAATTCCACACATGTTCAATCGGCGACATACCCTGGGAATACGCTAGCCAAGGACGAAGATGTACCTGCCGCGATGCAAGAAAGGATTAAGCAGTCCTAGCAATATGAGGGCAGGCATTGTCCTGTTGAAATACAGCGCCTGGCAAGGCTTGAAGGAAGGGGAACAGCTTGGGGCTGTAGAACTTCCCTGATGTACCGGTTGCTGTTCAGATTACACAAAATTCGCAGCAATTGAGATCGTCTATGATATGCTATGGCACCTCAGACCATAACTCCGGTTGTTCGTTCACTGTGGCGTTCGATAATGCACTCCGGAAGGTGGCGTTCACCGGCATAGCGTCTGACACGAATGCGGCCATCATGGTACCACCAATTAAAACGGGATTCGTCAGAAAACACGACACGCTGCCAATAAGCCCGCCAGTCACTATGATTGGCCCTTTGTAGCCGCAGGCGGCGATGGTTTAGCGGGAGGAGGATCCTGTATAAAGGAGTCCTTGCACGTAGTCTACGCTGCAGCAGACGTCTACGAATTGATGAAGCACACAATGAAACACCTGTAGCTATTGACCACTCTGCTGTCAGCTGTCTAGAGGGAGCAGTACGGTCCGTCAGCGCCATGCGGACCAGGTGTCTATCATCGCGAGCTGACGTGACATTTCGGGGTCCACTCCCGGATTTTCGAGTTGTCCGACACTCGTCCGTCCAATGCTTCCAAACACGCATCACTGTGCTGCTGTTACGCTGCGCACGAGCGGCTACTACACGATAAGACAATCCAGCTTCACGAAGGTCGATGATTCCCCCCCAGTCACAAACTCCGTAAACTGTTGAAATCTCGCTCTCTTTCGTCGAAGAGGCATAAGTAACGACTAAGCTAACGTTTACCACAAGTAGATAGCCACCGATAACCATACACGCCTCGCTACAGCCGTCTATTTATTGGGATTCATCCGCCGTTCAGAGGCAGCTGCTCAGCATACGCATGCGCTACGAGTCTGAAATTCTAATCATTTGCATATCATGCTCTACTTTGCATTTCCTGAAAATTTCAGCTCACTCGCGTAAGTCCTTCATGGTGTTTCAATTTTCACAAACATGAGCTTACGTGGCGGCGAAGTCAAGAATCACAGCCGCTCCTAGAAAAAAAATCGCCAAACATGAGGGCATGTCTTGAAACCACTCTAGATTGGAAGATCTCAAGGTAGCCAACAGAAGATTAACAGCGAACTGTAAAGTGGTCCTCCGGGTGGAAGGCGTCGAAAAAGCTTCATTAAAACCAATTACAAAAAAAATTCTAAATTAATAATTAAAATAAAATAAAAATTTGATAGGTGCAGCATATTGGAGAATGCCATAACTGGCTTACAATCACATTTGATTTCTGGACTAATGTAGTTGTAAGTTATTTTTCCTTAAATTGCTCGTTTGTATACGAATAGGACTTTTTAAAGCACTCTGGTCAACTTCCAAGAGTGATCCAAATTTTACGATTGTTTCATGGCAGTTAACGCATTAGATCTTCTCTTGGCAAGTCTTGGCGCGATATCCGATCTCGTTATAATGAAAGGCTCTATTTTAACTCATCATTCTGACAGTCTTTTGCCATGTGCCCTAAATTATATCGATAATAGCTCCTTAGACGCTTTTTTCAGCCAAGATTTAGTTTTACACTTTTAATGACTTTCTTAAAACACTCCGGCTCAGGTGCCGCAACACATTGGACAAATTTTTACGATTTGATTGGGAAAGAAACCTCGAAATTTTGTTTCTGAGATCTTTATTACTGTTCTTCAATGAGTAAGCAAGGCTTTATTTTGTTGCGGCCTCTTCTACTTACGATAATGGTACGCAGACCTTACATTTTTTGACATTTTTTATATTTTTCAAGAAATACGTAGGTGATTATTTTAGAACTTAAGAAGTGTTTAGATCATGCTTTTTCTCTTACTTATCCACAAATTTTAAATCTCTCAAAAGTTTGAGATACTGACTATAAATCGCCAATTTTTTTTTTTTTTATTTCTGATCACCATGTGGCTGAAAATATAGCAATTAGAATCTAATAGGGAACGATACCTTTGATTGTTTAGATACTTGTGAAATAAAATCTTAAACTTCGCTTTTTTAATTATACTTATAAACTTAGTTCAGTTTATTGCACTATATTGTAGTATAGATAAATACTGATTAAAAGCTTGTTAATTTGTACCTAAAGCGAAAAGTACATATTCAGCTAATTAATGGCATAGAAGTATGAGTTTTAATGTATAAATAGAGTTACCTTCTTTAAATGAAAAGTATGTCGTTGATTTTCAGTAGATAAAGTGAAGCCTGCAATGTGAGGATTGACAATTTGGTACGGATTGTGGAAAGATATTAACCCTTCAGGAGGATGAAAAAGAGACATATATTCACTTTCATCAATTGATATATTGAGAATTATTGCTGAAATAATTAAATGAAAAAAAAATCAAATATTGCAATAAAACTTTTTATTCAATCCACAAGTATAAATAAATAAATATATAAGTGGAAAAAAAACTGTGATAACCGAAAGGCCATCACCGGTTGGCAAAATGGTTGTTACCTAATTTACCTATTAAGTTACCTATTAAGTTACCTATTTGTTGTAGTTAATGTAAGACATCTCAAAACCCTTTTTACTTTTTCCTACGAATAGTCATATTAATTAATGCTTTCATGTGATTCAATTATCTTTACTCATTACGATTATTAAACAAGAAAACTGTTTTTAATTAATAATCATAATTTTGTGTAGATACAAATAATAATTTAAAACATTCAGTTTTTATAAAAATGTCCAAAAAAATACAATTTTATTTAAAAAAATGATTAAGATTATTCAATGTATTGTATTAAAAGATATACTCTTTTTTAATATAAATATATATCTTTTTTAATATAAATATATAAATACAAATTTGGAACTAATATTTCGTAATAAAGGATATTAATAATTTTTTGATAATTGTTTCATTGCACCGAAGTAGTTAATTCTTTTCGAAACAATCAGACTTGCAGCTATTTAACTTTGATTCTCTGAACTAGGGATCATTTCATACGTGTCACTCGACTTTAGAATTTCAAATATGAAATTAAAAAATTACAAGAATGCGCAAGCTGCCCTTAATTAATAATAAAAAACGAACAAAATCGTCGGTACAGGAAGTTATCTCATGAAAGGAATGTCAGAGTTAAAAAACTGTAACAAGTGTTACTCTTGTTTAATTTGGGGTATTATAAACCTAAATTTTCCTTTCTTTTAATTTTTTAAATTATTTTTTTTATTAAACTAACGAAATGAGTATGTAAATAATATCCATTCGTTTTACTAGAAACCAAGTTTACTTAGTATCATTCGCAAATCATATGAAGTGCAAATTCTTGAGCTCAGGCGTAGGGTAGTAGGATGCATGATCTGTAGTTTCATGAGTGAACTATTGTATTAGAAGGAAGACAACTTCTTTAAAAATTCGATATTGGAAAAATACTTGTTATTTTACAAATGCTATTTTTTAAATGGTTATTTGTATCATTTTCACATTGGCCATTAGTTTTCCTTGATGATGCAAAAACAAAGACCCTAGTAAGCAGCAGAAAACTAAATCATTAAGAAATATTATCTTTTAACTTTTTTTTGAATTCCTTTAACTTTTTTACATTAACTTTTTTACATTACATTAACTTTTTTTTGAATTCCTTTTTTTTGAATTAAATAGCAAGGTTAGAACCTTGCTATTTAAACTCTAAGATACGCTATAATATGTTTTTGTTTGAGTCAAAATATTGACATTTTTTATATTTGTCTCAATTAACATACATCAAGATAGTTCAAGAAATTAACATTTTTAAGGATTTTAACTCATTTTTCCAAAGAGCGAATATCTAACAATACTTCGGCGAATCATAAAGAAATAATTTAGCACAATTTCTGAGTTAGTTTATCCTCTTAATACTCCCCCCCCCTTCGCAATTTAAAATTCGATGATAAAATTGATTAGTTTTTGTAAAAAGAGACTTAAAAAGCAACTGAAATAAGAGAACTGATAGGAAAGAATACATAAAAGTTTGCTACATTACACTAAATAAACTATTTATATTAATTAATCAAAATATAAATTTACAAAATTTATTTGTTTTATATAATTTTTACATTAAAAAATGAGATGTTTTATGGATTCAGCTATATGTTTTACAATATTTGCAATGTTCGAAATGCTTAAAAGGTATCCACTTAAATCCTATTGGAAGGAATTCAAACATTTTGATTCTATTTATAGTTTTATATTAATTGAGTCACATATTATTTAACCAGAAAATGTGTCACAGACTTATTGATCAAAAAGTTTAATTATTAATTTAACTTTTAGTAAATTAATAATTACTAAAGTAAATTTAAAAAAGTAAACTTAAAAGAGTTATCTACCACATGCGCATTAAGTTTGAGATAATTTCTTTTATTAAACATTTTTACCTTATATAAAGCGGTGGGCTGATTAGTTCCTACCAACAGCATTAATTTTTAAATATTGTTGATAAGCTATTTTTTCACCTATAATTTCTGCGAGCATCATCTTATAATTTCATAAGATAAAAAAATACCAACGAAAGGATTTGTTTACATAAATGCTGGAAATATCTAAGGGTAGATGGTCACATTATTTTCTCGAATTCAACAATTAAAACTGGTAAAATTCTAACTAAAATTAGCAAATCTCTAAATAATCTACAACTGCAAAATACAAAGATAAACTCTAAGTAAAATTTACTTTGCAATATACTAGATACCTTAAGGCGTTGACTCCAACTTCTGACGAATTTTAATTTTTTCAAGAATTACAAACTTTTTTTTTTTAATTTGACTTTTCATTTAAAAAGTCAAGAATCTAGTCCTTAATAAATTTAGAACACTGTAGTATCAGTATCTTTCGAAATTATAAAGTTAGCATTAAGTTTAAAATTAAATTTTGAAACCCAACATTTCGTAACCCCAAATTTACGAGTTTTTGAAATTAAATATTAAATATTGTGGTGAATATAAACATAATAAAATACATGTTCTTAGTTTTGCCCCAACATTTTTTAACTTTAAGGGCCTTACAAACTCTAATTTAAATAAGGTTATCGTATCAGATGTCGGTAGTGATGGTGAGAATAGTAAAATAAGTTTTTGAATAAATGAATAAAACAAAAAAAACTTTAGTAACCATATTTGATGATTAACTGATCGCAATTGAAGAACTTAGGGAAAAAGCATGCTTGCAAAAGTCAATTTCGGATTGAATGCATAAGGATGCTACTTGCAAATCCTACTTATTCAAGAAAACCATGTAGCCTAAATATTTGTTAGAATGACCTTTAACAATAAAATAAAAATACAAGTAAAATTCGTTAAGTTTTTTGTGTCTGATTCATAAAATTGCATTCTTTAAAGGTGTTGAATGAAAAACTAATCGAGATTAAAATCGGTTTCACGTTGAATTTATAAAATTTGAAACTTTTCTTGTTGTTTTTAAATATTACAATTTTAACATTATATTCTTAAAAATAAGTTGTTTATGCATCAAACTTGTGGATTTATTTAAACAGGCATCTTCCTTCTTTTCAATAATTTTAATTAATGTAACTGGTCCATGTTTTTTTTATGCATTTGTCTTTTTTTCTTATTTTTTTTTGCATTTCTATACTTATTTATCTCTTTTCAAAAAAGAAATTTTTAAATTTTTGTCAATTTACGAACTAATTTATATGTTTATCTTTTATATTTCCTTCATTTTTGAAGAAAGGTGCAATATTGCTTCCACTGTTCACCGAATTGACACTCGTCATTGTGGTATCAGTAAAGAAGATTTCTTAGTCACTCTTTCAGGGGAGTCGTTGCTCCCACAGTAAGGACAGATATATAGTGCAGAGAATGAAAGAATGAGGTCTGGGACTGGAACCCAAGATGTATGTGAAGTCAACTGGAAAGGTTCAAGTAAGAAAAAAAGAATTTCTGCTCAATCTTTTGGAATCACTCGCATAATTAATTCCAGCAAAATGACTAGTTTTAAAACTTCTTTGCAATATACATTACTTCATTTTTATTGAGAGTATAACTACGTAGTTTCGAAAACTATCCCACATTGACTAAAAATTTTAAATTTCCTTATTTGAATAAATAATTAAAAAATAAAGAAATTTGAGTCCACTATAAGCGAGCTGCCCATTTCTCAGCTGTTCACTGTAGGCGTATATAAAAACAATAATTAAAATGACAGTTCGGAAAAAACCACTTCGACAATCTGAGTGAGCGTTCACTATATCTCGAGTTAATTACAGCGGGGCTAGGCTGTTACATTTTTACACTATTTTTAAAGTGTAATTTAAGATATTGTTTTAAGGTATAATTTTAAAATTTCCCTTTCTTAATTGATATTTACAGGTAAATGCTCTCTGCACCATATTTCTTTTGCCTAAACGTAAGCATTTGACAATGTTCTGATTAGGGTTAAGAAAACACTGAAAAACCAATACTAAGTGAGCTCTTAATCTCCTAAATGAGAAAAGAGAACTGAATTTCTATATATTTCTTGAAAATTTTATTCTATATTTTATTGAAAATATGGAACATATTTTCTATAATTAATATTGTTAATATCTATATTTATATACATAATTTTATCTATAATTTCTATATTTTATTGAATAATTTCAATACCTTCAAAATTGTGATTTTTAAATATTATTCAATATTTTAAGAATATTATCGTGTCTTAAGAATATTATCCAATATCTTAAAAATAAATTCAAAATATAGATTGCCAGAAGAAATTTATTTCACGAAAACTACAAAATCATTACTTGTAAAACTTAAAAAGCACAACTGATTTTTGATAAACTAACTTTCTAACATAAAATGTTTTATAACAAAAACGGAACAAAAAATTCCTTAGTACAAATATAAGGCTACTTAAAAATAGAGCATCTAGAAAGTTAGTTTTTCCATTAAACATTAGCACCTGCTGGATCTTTCTATGAGATTATATAGTCTTTCAAATTTTTCTTTAAGTTGTTAACCTAAAAATGATAGGCTTAAAAGAACTGGTTATTTTACAGTCATTCTTAATAGTTTAAATTTCCTTCAATTTTCTTCGCCTTATTTTTTTTAACATCTGAAAAACTGAAATTTTTCGTTAAAAAATTACCTAGAAAAGTAAAAATTTAATTTAAAGACATTTAAACTAAAATTTCAAAGTAACTAGTTTATTTTATGGTTATGCTTTTTCTTTAAAGAAAAGTTGTTTTTTGAAGAAAGAAAAACAACTGCAGACTTTGCGTAAAAAAGTTTTTTAATTACTTTTCTGAAGAATATTTTGTCTGGGAATACTTGAATGAATCATAACATTCTATTTAACAGACATTTTCAAACACATAAACTAATCTTATTTAATTTGGAGTCATTCATTTCCATTTATAAACTAAGTGAATTTTCACCTTGAGAAAGAAAATTTGTTAGTCATTGATAAAACTTTTCGTTATGTCAAGTGGGAAATAGCTTTAAAATGTTCGGTAAACAAAGTTTCATGATACGAGGAAACAAAATTTTATAACTTACTCCCACTCGAAGTCACTACACTTGGCTTTGCATTTGGTCTTCCAAAAACAGTATTCAAAGTCCAACAACCACTCAAAAAACCATTCTCAGTTGCTGTGGAAACACTTGACTTCTTGAAATATGTCAAGCTGTAAAGAAAAAGTAAACACGCTGAAAAAAATTAAATGCTTATAACACATCCCAAATTAATATGCATTGAAAAGCATATAGTACATTCTATAATTCCAAAATATGTATTCAATTAAAATTTACGAAATTTCAACGTAAAATATTTAAAAACGTTAGCATTAAATTATTTATCGTTTATTGATTCTTTTTTCCTTATTGAATTTCTTTCTTAAAATTGACTCATCCAAACATGAAGTATAAAGCCCCTCATTGAAGCATGTGTTTAATTTAAATAGGTGCTACTATAAGAACTTGGAGCCCTATTCTATTCCTATGGTCGAAGTTGATTCTAGATTCCTATTAATAAATGACAACATTCGCCGACGATTCTCTGGAAATAAAGGTATGGATTCGTCTGTCTGATCTCCCAACTTTGTGCTTTAGCGGTGGGAAAACAATTGCAACACTTTATTCCAGTTTGTAAGTCATTTCAAGGCTACAGAGTAACTTGCAGCGAAAAAGGGATGGGCTTTCACAAGAACCAATCAAGTACTTTTTGTTTCTAATGTCATCATGCTTTCAAAGAACTGTAACCCAAACTAGACACACTATACATTATAGCAACGTAACAAAAAGTGAACACTTTTATTAAAAATTTCGCATACCATATTAAAGTTTATGAGATCAGAAATATTTTATCTGATTAAACACAACTTTTTTTTCCTTGAATTTCGATTTTTTATCCTCAAAATATCAGGGACAGTCGCAATCTATAAAATAGGAAACAGACAGGATAAAGGATGAGACATCCTTGGTGATCCATCCATCAGAACATAGAGATCTGTAATAGTTATGGAATATTCTTCTTCTTTATAGAATAGTAAATATTTCTATATCTATATAAACTCATGTTTGTGAAATTTGTAACACCATGAAGGACTTACGCGAGTGAGCTGAAATTTTCAGGATATACAAAGTAGAGCATGATATGCAAATGATTAGAATTTCAGACCCGTTGCGCATGCGTATGCTGTGCAGATCCCTCTGTACTGCGGATCAATCCGAATAAATAGACGGCTGTAGCGAGGTGTGTATGGTTATCGGTGGTCATCTGCTAGTGGTAAACGTTAGCTTAGTCATTACTTATGCTTATTCGATGANCTGTCAAAATGGAAAAAAGGGTGGGGTCGACGTATGCTGAGCAGATCCCTCTGTACTGCGGATCAATCCGAATAAATAGACGGCTGTAGCGAGGTGTGTATGGTTATCGGTGGTCATCTGCTAGTGGTAAACGTTAGCTTAGTCATTACTTATGCTTCTTCGATGAAAGAGAGCGAGACTTCAACAGTTTACGGAGTTTGAACGGGGGAGAATCATCGGCCTTTGTGAAGCTGAATTGTCTTATCGTGTAGTAGCCACTCGTGTGCAACGTAACAGCAGCACAGTGATGCGTGTTTGGAAGCAGTGGACGGACGAGTGTCGGACAACTCGAAAATCCGGGAGTGGACCCCGAAATATCACACCAGCTCACGATGACAGACACCTGGTCCGCATGGCTCTGAGGGATCGTACGGCTCCCTCTGGACAACTGACAGCACAGTGGTCAATAGCTACAGGTGTTTCATTGAGTGCTTCATTAATTCGTAGACGTCTGCTGCAGCGTAAACTGCGCGCAAGGACTTCTTTATACAGGACCCCCCTCACTCTAAACCATCGCCGCCTGCGGCTACAACGGGCCAATCAGCATAGTGACTGGCGGGCTTATTGGCAGCGTGTCGTGTTTTCTGACAAATCCCGCTTTAATTTGTGGTACCATGATGGCAGCATTCGTGTCAAACGTTATGCTGGTGAACGCCACCTTCCGGAGTGCATTATCGAACGCCACAGGGGACAAACACGCGGAGTTATGGTCTGGGGGGCCATAGCATATCATGGACGATCTCAATTGCTACGAATTGTGGGTAATCTGAACAGCAACCGGTACATCAGGGAATTTCTACAGCCCCAAGCTGTTCATTTCCTTCAAACCTTGCCAGGCGCTGTATTTCAATAGGACAATGCCCGCCCTCATATTGCTAGGACTGTTTAATCCTTTTTTGCATCGCGGAAGGTACAGCTTCTTCCTTGGCCAGCGTATTCCTCGGATATGTCGCCGATTGAACATGTATGAGATTTCGTTGGTCGGCGTTTCGCTCGGGATCCTCGTCCTGTTGCTTCTACAGACGAGCTTTGGGTACGCATACAAACAATATGGAATGTTCTTCCTCAGACAGACATTCAAAATTTGCTTGACTCAATGCCACGTCGTGTAGCAGCACTTATTGCTGCGCTTGGTGGCTACACAAAATACTGATTTTGATCTCTTGTTATTGTTTGTTTGCTTTGAAAGTTTAATCATTTATTTGTACCACTACCACTCAACTGTGCAATAAATTTCATTCAATTATGACGATTCCTTCATGGTGTTGCAATTTTCACAAATATGAGTTTAATTCGGAAAACAACAATAAAGAATCCTCCGAATTACTTGAAACAGTTTCATTTGTGCTAATTATTAATAAATTTTTATTGTTTTCATGGCAAGCATAATAATTTCAACTAGAATTCAGCTATTTTGTTTTCAAGCTACATATTAAAATTCATATCGAGATCATACAGTTATAAAATTTCGATGTGTGGTATGTTATCTAAAAGTAATTAAGGAATAATCTATGTAGATATTATTTGAAAATAAAGTTTTCAAACGAAGAACATTTCATTTGGAATTCTCCGGATTTATAAAAAAGGTGCGTGTTATGATTTATATAATAAAAAATTGCTTGTAAATAATTATTTTTCTTATTTGATGATAGTTCTCTACAGAATGGTTTTTTACGTCTGATTATGAACTACTAGGAGGCTTCGCCCCCTGCTCGCTGGCGCTCTCCTACCCCCGGAACTGCTTTCGCAGTTCATTTCGGATTGCTTAGCAATCCAATGCTCGCTTCGCTCGCTTGGGTACATTCTTAACGTCTGGTTTTTAAATACTGAAGTTCCGAAAACTTTTCACTGTAGAAAATTCTAAACCTGTGCATTTCAATATTAATTTGAAATTGCAAACAGTTCACATATTTTACTTAATCACACTATTCTAAATTTCAGTTGTTGAGAAAAGTAATTGTTGATGAAGCCCATCATTTTGTGTTTTCACCTGTGTTCAGAAGCAGAACAACTATAAGTTTTTTATTTTATACAGGACTGGTGATACAACACTTATAGAATTGAAGGATTTGTTACGTCAAGAGCTCAAGTATCATAATTTTGATCTAGTTGCACTTCTATGTCATTTTGATTTATGTTGATAACTTCCAAAAATTTCTATGGTTGGCAACAGCATTTTTATTTTTTAAATTGTTTATTTTTATTTTTTTTAGAATTCGTTATTTTTTAAGCGAAATGTTTTTTAACCTAACAGAATTCTTTGCCGACTGATATATGAAGAAAATAAAGTAAATATTTAAGTGTTGTGAAAAGAATCTTAGTTAGTTGTACAAAGTACTTCAGCCAAAATTTGGGAGTCACGTAAGAGAATTATATATATTAGATCAGAAACACATAATTAAAAGGCAGAATGCTTTGGTGTTTTCAAAACGTAAACAAAACAAAGCAAATGAGAATTATATATAATAGATAAGAACGAAACAATATGACAGTTTTTTTATTTCAATATGAAAAATTTTTTAAATCGTTTTTTTATCCTAAGAATTCTTTGTTTTAAGTTTTTTAGTTCATGATTTTCAGCTAAAAATTGTTGTCAAAATACTTTTTTGAGAAATTAAATGGTATAACATTATATGTTTATATATACTTCTTGCATATTCTAATGTTTGAAGTAAAATGATTCAGAAAAGTATGTAATAAAAATTCGGTACCCATGTATTGACGCCACCGCAACTACAGATTAGGCAGTTTTTAAGTGCCGCCAATCTACACCTAAAATTTTTGTCACAAATCATAAAATAAAACTTTATTTAAAATCAAAGTAGTCTATCGAATTTCAGTGAGAAATGGGCTGATATAAAGTTTAACATAGTTTCAAAACAAACTTTTATTTTCGTTCACCTGATGATATCACCATATTAACTTTAATAAATAAGATTCCAAATGAGATAACATTTCCGAAACGTACGCTTTCCAAGATAGAGCTTCATGTCATGGGAATTGGTACATTTTCGTTTTTTTGGTAAAATATTTCTCTTCTGAAAAAATAAAATTGCATTTTGTTTTGTTTTTGGCAAATCCCAAAGACGAATTTTCGTAGCACTAAAAAATGGCGACAGAAAAGAATTGTCTCTTCTTTTTTTGTTTTGTTTCGTAAGCATTCTTTATTTTACGTTTTTTAGTTTCCAAATAATGAATTTTATTGAAACTTGAAATTTTTTGATAAAAATTGTTGTCAAAAAACCTTTTTTACAAAATTAAATTTCATAAAATTATGTGGCTTACATATACTTTTTGTTCATTTTAATTTTTCAAGTAATATGATTCTTGAAACTATGGAATGTAAGGTTTAAATAGGCCTTTCATGGTATATCATTAAATTTAGTAAAACTATTTCTCGGGCAATAAGTTTTAACTGTGATAAGAATATACATATTTTTTTTTTCAGTTAATTTACAAATATTTTTCCGATTTGTTTTGGATGTTCCTTCTCTAAATAAAGAGAGATATCATTTTGTTTTCGTTTGCATAAGAAAGAATATCAAACATTTTTCTTATAGAATATCAAAAACGCGAATTTGCTATCGCAACGAACTATAGGAGGCGTTGTTGTATGAGACTAATACCTGCGATTTCTATATGAACAGTCATTCATTTACACTAGAGACGTCTTTAGTATAGCTTGTAGCATTGCAACGTTTCTTCTTTATCGTTGCTAATTAAATTTAAAAAAGAAAAATGTTTAATATCCTTTCTTATGCAAACGAAAACAAAATGGTATCTCTTTTTTTTAGAGAAGGAACATCCAAAACACATCGGAAAAATATTTGCACATAAACAGAAAAAAATATGTATATTCTTATAAGAGTTAAAACCTAATGCCCGAGAAATAGTTTTACTAAATTTAATGATATAACATGAAAGGCCCATTTAAACTTTACATTCTATAGTTTTAAGAATCATATTACTTCAAAAATTAAAATGAACAAAAAGTATATATAAGCCTCATAATTTTATGAAATTTAATTTAGTAAAAAAAATTTTTGACAACAATTTTTATCAAAAAATTTCAAGTTTCAATAAAAATCATTATTCAGAAACTATAAAACGTAAAATAAAGAATGCTTACGATACAAAGCAAAAAAGAAAAAACCAATTCTAAAAATTCCTTACATTAAAATAAACAACTTTCATGTTTTTTCTTTTTTGATTCATAATCAGACGCAGAAAACCATTCTATAGAAAACTATCATCGAATAAGAAAAAAACTACATAAAAGTAAAATTTTTTATTTTATAAAAATTAACACTTACCTGCTTTATAAGTCAGAAGAATTCCAAAATGATTTGTTCGTCGTTTTTTGTTACCATTTTTTAGTGCTACGAAAATGCGTCTTTGGGATTTGCCAAAAATAGAATAAGATGTAATTTTATTTTTCAGGAGCGAAATATTTTGCCCAT
>NC_092204.1:21287390-21305077 GCF_043381705.1 Parasteatoda tepidariorum
TATATATATGTGTGTGTGTGTGGAGTTTGGAGCTGTTGTTACAGTATTATAATAGCTTCGAACATTACGTCATTCACCATCTTATAATATTAAAAGAAGTTGCATCATCCTCTTGACATTGAAAGGCGCCATCCAGTCCCGAAGGGAAACTCCCGAATTTATAATTTACTCATGACTTTATACTATAGAACAATCTAATTCTTAGTCACATGCATTCCGGAGACCACTGCGCGAAGGCAGCTCTCAATAACATTAACTGTTATATCCTTCCATCCTTTTATTTCTATTAAATTGTTATATTGTTAAAATATCGTCGTCATTTACTCCTATGCTGCACTATCTCCCACAAATAATAGGAACTTGCGACCGTGATTTGAACTGCGAGCTGTAACTATTTCTGAACTTTAAAATCCCGCGAGGGGGATTTTAACCAAACAACTTCGAAATCCCGAGCAGGGGATATTTTTCAGCCAAATAACTTTTGAAATCCTGAGAAGGAGATATTCATCGAAAAAAAAAAGGAAAGCAAAATTCTGCGCTCGAGAAGGAGATTCAGATTTTGTTCCTGTTTTAAATCCCGAGTAGGGGAATCACCGAAATTCTACGCTCGTGGAGGATCAGGAGAAGTGCAGCAAAAAATCAGCGACTGGTGAAAAGCAGCAGAGACCTCTGAACTCTCCTAAATCAGCAATAACCGGATCTGTCGCGAAGGACAGAATTGATCCTGAAACTTTCGAATCATCCTGAAATTATTGGAATATCCTGTGCAAATCAGCAAGGCAGTCAACTTTTCCGGGAAGTGCAATCGTGAAATCCTCGGAGTGACTGAAAAGGGATACGAATCTGGTTTGAATCGAAAAACATTGGATTGCCATTGGACACTGAGAGTCTCTTCAATCAAGGTAGGAAATTTTCAGTTTTAAAAATGTATAAAAATTCAAAGAAAGAAGACCTAGTAAGGAAATAGGAGGCATCGCAGACAGCAGCGATAATATCGTTAAATTAAAAGAAAAAATTGAATGTTCCGAAATATTTAAGAATGATTCTGAATTTGTCAAAAATTTGATAACTAACGCCGTAGAAGAAGGAGTACAGGCAGCAGACAGGGAACTTAAACAAAGAGAAATTCAAGTTAAGTTAGAAAAACTAAAATTAGAAAGACTCGAGAAAGAAATGCTTTTATTAGAGGCGAAAAACAAAGCATTCGAAATCGACTCTCCCAAAACGATAAATGATACACCCGAAACAAACATAATGAATCTAATTCATAGCATTAAAACTCTATCTCTTCCAGTTCCATCGAAACCTGAAAACTTAAATCAATTTTTTTTCATCATTGGAAAGAGCTTTTAGTACGAAAAACATAAATGAAGGGCTTAAAAGTCGAAAAATATGCCACACAGAGAAGTTTTCAATACCCATAAATATGGACTAGAACTTAAGTTAAAGAAATGCCAATTTTTGATGTCTAAAATTAACTTTTTGGGTTATATTATTGAGAACGGTACCATTAAACCCTCTTCCGAAAAAACAATAGCTGTTCAAAATTTTCCTGTACCTAAATCTACTAAACAGGTGCAGAGTTTTCTTGGTTTAACCGGATATTTTAGGAAGTTTATTCTTAACTATGCTTTAATTGCTAAACCATTAAATGATTTACTTCAGGATAACAGTGTATTTTATTTTTGCCCAGAACAACAAACAGCATTTCAAACTTTAAAACAAAAACTTTCTGAAAATCCAGTACTACATATTTTTAAACAAGGAGCAAAACTTGAGTTACATACCGATGCAAGTAAATTTGGGTATGGTGCTATTCTTTTTCAACAATCTGTTGATTAATAATTACACCCAATACACTATATGAGTAAAAAAACGACTCATCAAGAGGAGAATTATTCAAGTTATGAACTTGAAGTGTTGGCTAAAATTGAGACTTTGAAAAAATTTCGAAATTATTTGGTGGGAAATAAATTTAAACTAGTAACAGACTGTTCAGCTTTCCAAAAGACTATGAGTAAAAAACAATTAACACCTAAAATTGCTAGATGGGCATTATTTTTGGAAGACTTTGACTATGACATTGTACATCACCCAGGTAAACAAATGAAACATGTTTATTGTTTAAGTAGATATCCTATTATGCATATTACTTGTGACAAACTAACCTCTAAAGTTGTTACTAACCAAATAAATGATGAATATATTAACTCTATTAAACAACTTTTGGAAAATAAATCAATTGACGATTTTGTGGTGAAAAATAATGTTTTATATAAACTTGAGAATGATAATTATTTACTAGTGGTTCCACAACAAATGCAAACTGACATTGTCAAATCTACACATGCTAATGGTCATTTTGGTGTAACTAAAACTCTTGATGTACTTAAACAAAACTATTATTTTCCAGATATGAAAAAATGTGTTGAAAATGTTGTAAGTAATTGTATTGAGTGCATATTAGTAAATAGGAAGGCAGGAAAACGAGAAGGGTTTTTGAACCCGATTCCTAAAAGTAATATTCCCTTAGATACTTACCATATTGATTTCATTGAACCCATGCCTTCGACCAATAAGAATTATAAACATATTCTCACCGTGGTAGATGCTTTTACCAAATTTGTTTGGTTCTACCCAACCAAATCTACGACAAGTCAGGAGGCAATAGATAAGTTAAAAGCTCAACATATAACTTTTGGGAATCCTTCACGAATAATTACTGACAGAGGTACTGCGTTTACTTCAATAGATTTTGAGACTTATTGCCAAGATGAAGGTATCGAACATGTGAAAATAACAACATGCATTCCTCCTGGTAATGGACAAGTGGAAATAATGCATAAGATCCTCATACCGATACTGGCAAAACTATCAATAAAAGATCCTACTAAGTGGTACAAATTTGTTCCAACGTACCATTAATTCTACAGTTTCTCGGAGCACTCAGATGACCCCTTTCCAGCTTTTGACCGGAGTGAAAATGAAAACAAAAGAGGACTTACAAATTCTGCAAATGTTAGAGAAAGAACATATAGAATCATTTATCCAAGATAGAGAGAACATTCGAGAAGATGCCAAAAAGAATATTTTGAAGATCCAAGAAGAGAACCGCAGGCAGTACAATAGAAGCACAAATCAAATGGCGGGCCGCAACTTTATCAAAATGTTTTGTAGGACTCTTTTATGTTTGAAGGAACATTAAATATTACAGTTGCCAAGTTGTACAAAACAAAAGTATTGAATTACAAATTAAAATAGGAAGTAGATTTTTAAAAATATTTAATTTTTATTAATAATATTTTTAAAAATATTACACAAATAATAAAAATTCAGGCTACAATAACTTAATGTGCACCTATGTATTAAACAATTAATGTGCAGCAGATACCTAATTGTTAAGGTATTAAAACTTACATAGTAGCGCACAAAATATTCAATGAGAAAATTGAGGTTTGTCTGCTGCAACCACCAGAGAATAGATATTTGCAATTTAAATTTAAAATTTACAAACCTGTGTGAAAATATTTTCGTCCAAAATGAGTGGTTTCAAAAAATTAAATCGGAGAATTTCTTCGAGAAAATTTCTGATAAGCACATGCTAAGTTATATTCACAAAATACAAAAAAAATGAAATAAAAAAGAGCTTACTTGTTACTGGTTACTTATTTCTGTTCTTCTCTGATTTAATTAAGAGAAACGGTTTAAGCTGCTGCTGCAACAAAAGATAGAAGCATGAAATTTGGCAATATGTGCAAATGAACGAAGTTCAGATTTTACCGTGTACGCTCATAAAGGCTTCTCCTCTTCTAGGTCCTCTCACTTATGCGCGTATGCGCTTGAGTATTCGACACACAAGTTTTACATCTTTGTTTCTAAACAGCAATTTTGGTAGCATCACGGGAGCAGTAATTATCTGCTCCTTATTTAAGATCCTTGATCCATCAGTGTACTATATAATTCAGTTAAACTAAGGCCACTGGGGAGATTTTAGCCAGTCATCTCTAGAAGGAATATGGGTCTCGAATGGATTTTGAAAAGCATTTCTTAATGACATATAGTCACAGTCAATTGGCATAATAAAAGATGTAAGATTGTTCTCCTGCGACACGAGGCGGCCCCATGAGAAGTGCTTAGAATATTCGTTCCATAAACCAAGGTACATAAAACTTTTCATGCATATCTGAGCTTCAACTCTAATTGGTAGATATAGCGAATGGAGCCCTAGTAAGCTCTCAAGCACAGCAGTGGGAGTGGTCCTAAGACAGCCAGCTGCTCAGAATATTCTTTGTCGTTTGTTAAGACCAGTTCTGGCGGAACTCAATTTAGTACTAGATAACTAGATAATGGCGCCATATATAACAATATGTCTTAGTGATCAGTAAGTAAATCCAGTAAACTTTTTAAGGGCATAAGTCCCCAATAGCATTCCTCAAAGGCGAAAAATTTTTTTTTAGCCCTGCTGATATATTATTTAAACTAGTAACTCCAGTTATGTTTGGAGTCAAAGAAATACCCGAGAAACGTGACTTTCTCATTGAGTTCAAGCTTATGTTCAAGGTGATACATAGCACCTAGATTAAGGCGCTTTCTCTAGGTAAAGGCCAAAAGACTTATCTTAGAAGTGTTAACTGATAAGCCAGATTCAGAGCAACTTTCTACTTCTAGAAATGTACCATTCATAATTTCAGAGACTGTTTCGCTATTACACTCGGTCCTCTTTGCCTAGGTTGTCATCTTGCGGATAAGACTTCGACATATTCTTCGTGAGTGTGAAGTCTATTCTGCTCAAAGATTTGAGGATCTGGAACAACGTTATCTTATCTGAGAACTACAAGATATTCTTGTCATGTGTTTGTTGAGCTTTGTTTCAGATGCAAAGCTTCCTCGCTAGTCATGATCTAGGGTTCGGGTACAATAGACCTCTTAATTATGTGCCTTGCTCCTTGGAGCTGCTTAACCTCTAAGTTTAAATATAAATTTTACATTTCGTTCAACTGTTATCAGAAAATTCATATAATTCAAATTCTCTTAGTTTTGATCATGAGTTTATGAATAGTTAGCTTTTAAACTTTCTTCTCAGTTTGTTTTCAGCAATTCATTGGTCACGCGAGAAAAAAAAAATCATTCAAAAATTTACAATCATATATTTTTCAGCGATCGTGCTAATGAATGCACTCACATGTTACTCAAGTTTTCAGTTCTTTGTTGCCACCACGAAAAAATCATCTCATCGGTTTTTTAATAATATACTCATTAGTGCTGTATATAATAAAGATCGCTTTAATTTTGGACATTTTTTAAATCAGCCGAAGGAAATACAAAGAGAACATGTCCTCACTTGTCTATATAGTAATTGCTCACACTGCTGGTGGAAGCTGAGGGGGCGGGAACCGTGAGTTCTACTCAGGAATCCGACAAAACATCCGGCTTGCGTGTACAGCAAGGTGTCGTTAAATCAGTTTTGTCTGAAAGACCCCTCGTTGTTGTGGGTGGAAGTTTGAAAGGAGCGAAAGTATCAGCTCAGACGCTACCCACGTTGTCTGACAAGAGTTAAAATTACATTGCCATTAAAAGATAGAGCCTTAAAAGCGGGGTTGGGTGCTTGGTCATGAGGGGGTGCTATATTAATATAGCAATGTCAGATGTGTAGGTATAGGTATAAATACAAAACTGTACTTTGTCTGATAAAAAACTTTCAAAGACGTTTAAATTAACTTGTCTTTTGAATTTATTTTGGTCTTATTAGGTTTAGCATAAAAAATACATAGGATAAATTACATCACTTGCCTACAGAACAATTTCAAATGCGTAAATTTGTAAACCAAAAATATTGCAATATCTGTAAATAAAATTTCAATTACTTCTAAACTATTAGTCACAAATGTCCGGGACTTAGTTTATTCGATTCAGTATAAAATAATACACTGGAAAATGATCTCAATTATCTAGATCGTAAACTTAAACATACCCCTTTAAGCTTTCTTCGTCCCCATAAGAAAAAGATTCAATATCTTAAAATGATGAACAACAATATCTTAAAATCATTTACTAGTAAAAATGTGCTTTAATCACAAAGTTCACAATTGTTATAAATTTTTATACTTCACTGTTAAGAATAGCTAATAAATATTTAGATCGTAAAGAATCTTCTTCCTCATCCATACGACACAAATTGCATTGATTATTTAGAAAAATGGAATGCAAGAGGAGGCCATGGACCTACAAATGAAAGAGTAAGAATCTATTTTTTTCTTCTTTACTTCCTGTTCAGTAATGCTGTTATGAATGGATAACCAATTGTTAACAATTAGCTTTCTTGCACCATAACGAATCTTTGAAAATTAAAGGTGCACTCGTTCACCTATGTTATGTTTGAGATGCGAGGGAACAGATTTGAAATTCTAGAAAGTTTTGCTATTAAGAATAGAATTAGTTTTCACCCTTAACACAATTCATTACTTTTTTGAGGGCAGGTTAGCCTGGTTGGTAGGATGTTGGGCTCGAAGTTTGTGAAAATGCGATATTGAATCCCGCCAGATGTTTACAATGAGACGTTTAAAAATAAAGGAATTACAAAGAGTTTTTTTATTCCGAATAGAGAGTCTTAAAACTAAATTTTTAAGATGTCAAGAGATTTAAAATAACGATGTCTTCATTTGATATAATTTATTTTGTTTCTTATGTAGAAAATTAAAACAAAACCTATCAGGTGTTAGTTATTTTAAAATTTAAAAATATGGCGAAAACGTCGAAATTGGGACACCCTAATCTGTCCCGCCTGCTTGCGACTCTGATACTTGGGAAAAGCTTTAACATTATAAAAAAATACTTTTGAGTCAGAAATCAACAAAAAAAAATGATCACATTTTTTAACAAATCGCTTGTATTTTGTTAAGCCATCAACAATATTGAAAAGACCAAATATCTTAACAGTAATTAATGTCAGCAAATAATTTCTCTGAGATCAAAAAGAGTTTTTAAAAAGTATTTCGAAAAAAGATTCTGAGGGTACTAAATGGTGGGTGAGAAAATAAAGCAAAAGAAAAAAAAATTGGTCCTCTGTATTCTATATGTTGCTTTCAAGAGTTTGCTCCATTTTTTTAGAAAGTAATCCTTTTATAAATTTTAGGAGTGTATTCAGGAATGCTATACAAATGTTACTTTGACTGCCTATGGGCCATCACAAAATAAAAAAGGATTCAACCTGAAACGTAAGTATGTTGTATTTACCAAACTAAACCACTAAACCGCACATATGAATTGAGAGAGAGAGAGAGAGAGAGAGAGAGAGAGAGAGAGAGAGTAAACTCTTGAAACATTTATGCAGACTCTTAATCTAGAGGAAGAGCGCAAGTTGGATGTTATTTATGTCTTATCTGAGTTTTTATGCTATGGAGTGAGAACTTGCTTCGAGATAGCAGCGACGCACCTTCTTTTTCCGCAACTAAGACATTGCTACTAAGACATCGGTGCAGCGAAGCATGTGATTCATGCATGATAATGTCACTGCACGTTTTGTTCTTTATAAACGTAAACACATTAATGTGAGATGCCGTTCCTAATCGTATTGATTATAATTGTTAGCGGCATCTTGTCTATTGATTGACAACATTTAAAAAAAAGCACTAAAAAAAACCCCTATTTATTTCAAACAAAAAGCAACAAAAAAGCACAGCTTTTCAAAATATTACCAAAGCAAATCAAAATATTTCCAGTTCTCTTTTTACATCTGTTGCCATTCTCAGAGTAACTTAAATATCCAGAATAAGTTTGGTGGCGCTGGCGCAAACTACTTGGAGTTAGATAGGTGGAGCTGCAATATATTTGGTGCAACATAAGATACTCTATAAACAGGTGTACCATAGTGGTGATCTGATGCCCAAAAAGTCGATATATTGATACGTTAGTAAGGCAGTTAGTAATTAACATTAAATTGAAAAGTGTGTTGCATAAGTAATAAATATTTAGCTTATAAATCAGGCCTATCTACAATAGAATTCAGTAGTAGATGATATTAATTTTATTGCTTTTACAATACATTTTGAAAAGTGTTCTAAGACACGTTATGCTTATCAAACATACAGGATTTCGTTTTTAAACTATACTTTCTTACCAATGCCAATGAATACTGTTAAAAATTATTTTTTATAAAATTAAATTGCATTTGTTGGATTAAAGAATATCTTTGTTTATTTCAGAGGCAATAACACCAGAAATGGCAAAAGAAATTTCTGACTGTCAGATTAAAAACTGTGGACCTGCCTGCTTGTAAGTTTTAATTTCACAAGTCAATTTTTCAACTAAAGAACTTATATGAAAGAAAGTATGCTTAATTTGTGTGCATGTATTTTATGACATGGATATTTATCTAGGGCTGTCAAAAGTCTCTGACCAGTAAAATTTTTCAATCATTTACTAGGAGCTTCTGATTGTTTAAGTGAGAGAAAAATATTTATAAAGAGTTGTGAACATAAAAGAAATAAAAGTATAAATGAATGTGGCATTTCAAAAACAAGTAATGAAAAGTGGCATTTCAAAACTTTCAACTATGTTGTGTTTAAAAAACATGTTGAATTAATTTGTTGCATATTGTAAGATTCTTTTTGCAAAAAATGCCTCATTCTGCCAACTATTCAGGTAACATGGTCTTCTTTAGCTAGAGATGATTTGCAAATAGCATCATGATTTTTCGAAACTTACGGAAACTTATTTAACACCATAAAAAGACACTCAACTTGCCCTCCATTCACTACATTTATCACATTTATTTCTTCTTACATCTGATACGATACTCTCTTTTTAAACATAGTTCGTAAGGTCCTTAAGATACTGAAATGGTGGTAATAAAACTTAGAAGATAAAATATTCTATTTCATTAACTTAAAATATCTGGTTTCAAAATTTTAATTTTAAAGTTAAAAATAACTTTACAGTTGTAATATTGAAGCTACGGTCATCTTGCGTTTTTAAAGACCACATGGACTCTGTTAAAATATTAAAATACAAATGACGAGCAACAAATTCTTACCCATATGTAAAACAGTATAATTGATAATAAACACTTCATTGACTTCAAAAAATATGAAGATGGAATGTTTTATGCGTCTGAAAATTAACGTCACATGTTATTTACTCCTGACTAGTCTTGAGAATGGGTGACTATTTCTGACGCTACTTTTATCATTTATTACTTTTAAAATCAATAAAGCTTTAATCTTCTCCACTTGGCATTATTCATTTAGTAACACAGAATATTAAATTACTTCCTACGATATTAAAATAAGTTTTACGCAAGATAAAAGCATAGTCTCTTAGTTTGAATTATTAATAGTCACTACTTTCTAAAAAAATAAATCCAGCACAATTCTTTTACTGGTAGCCATAATAGAATTTTTTAAGGGCGTAAAAACTTTCTTCAACACTTGAATTTTCAAAAGTTGGATAAGACAATGGAATGTCCCTTAGCACAAAAAATCAGAGTTAAATAGTTACAAGGGCAGTTGTTTCAAACAAACTAATGTTTCCTTTCTACTCAAAATTGTTTGAAAATGCAATTTATTAAACAATTCTAAAATTTATTCTTGATCTATTTTGAGATATACTATGCGTACTTCGATAGAGTTTCTTCTTTGACCCTTATTTTCTTGAAATCTATTATATATAATTCTCTTACGTGGCTCCCAAATTTTGGCTGAAGTACTTTGTACAACTAAATAAGATTCTTTTCACAACAGTTAAATATTTATTTTATTTTCTTCATTCATAGAGAAAACAGTCGGCAAAGAATTCTGTTAGGTTAAAAAACATTTCGCTAAAAAAATAACGAATTCTAAAAGAAATAAAAATAAACAACTTAAAAAATAAAAATGCTGTTGCCAGCCATAGAATTTTTTGAAAGTTAACTTAGCAACATAAATCAAAATGACATAGAAGCGCAACTAGATCAAAATTATGATACCTGAGCGCTTGACGTAACAAATCCTTCAATTCTAAAAGTGTTGTATCGCCAAATGCCCAAATTAACAATTGTGTTCTTAAAGAAATTCTATAAAAAGTTTTAAATAAACAACCTACTTCTACAACTGCTTCTTGAAGAACTTGGCTCATTGATTAAAAATATTGTTTTAATTTTACAGTACTAACTTTACTTCTACTTTCATTATTGCTATGACCCTCTTTCATTACATTTTACAACTTCATGCTAAATTTGAGGACTTTAAGTTGTTTTGTGGTTGAATACTGACATTTAGAAATGTGTACATAAAAAAAATAATATTTAGAGGTTAAGAGTTGCCTCAGAAAAATTTGAATTGTTGACATTGAACTTAACAATGGAAACAATCGTTTTTGTGAAAAATTGAATTGTATTGTTGACATCAAAACTAAAAATATTGTGTTTCAACTTAACAATACTACCTTAATTTATACTTTAGAATTGCCTCGGAGAAATTTGAATTGTTAGCAATGACTTAAACAAAAAGTTTTATTTTAACTGACAAATACTATATTATAATTTTAACTTTTTCTATGACTGTACTCATTTTCTTACTCTTCTCTTTGTTTTTTATACATTTTATTTTTTTGTGATAAAATAAAAAACTTATAGTTGTTCTGATTCTGAACACTGATAAGAACACAAAATGATGGGCTTCATCAACAATCAAAAATGTATATATTTATCTTACCCCTTCAAAGAATTAAAAACTTAAATTACGCCCTTCAGAGAATTAAAAATACAAAATTATCTTCATCAAAGCCGATGCATTTTCATCCGGCGTTCAGAGGCAGACATTATTTCATATTCTTTTACAACACATGGCTTTAGCCCTCTGGTGGGAAAGACTTTAAAACAAAACTTACAACAGTTACTTTTCTCAACAATTGAAATTTAGAATAGTGTGATTAAGTAAAATATGTGAACTGTTTGCAATTTCAAATTAATATTGAAATGTACAGGTTTAGAATTTTCTACAGTGAAAAGTTTTCGGAACTTCAGTATTCAAAAATGTATACGAAAACTAGACTTTAAGAACGTATCCAATGATTGCATTGGATTGCGAAGCAATCCGAAATGAACTGCGAAAGCAGTTCCGGGGGTTGGTGAGCACCAGCGAGCAGGGGGCGAAGCCTCCTAGTTATTAAATAAATTGCTTAAAGTAAATTATTCAAGCAATATGATAATGCATTTATAGTATAACAATAAACGGGACTTCCAACTCATGTTCTTATATTTGATACAGTTATCAACAAATTAATGGAATAAGTTTAATAGCTAAATATTTAATTTTGGAATAGTTAAATTGTTTCTTGTTTTAGCTTTTAAGCAATAAAATGTGTCATCCAAATAGATTTCAATTCTAGAAATAATGATATAATTGAGTTGATTCCATTGAAAAATATCATTCTTATCCTCTCATGATGAAATATTGGATAAATTTGTATTCATAGTTTCTGTAAAAAGTATGCGCATATTATTAAAATAAGTTCAAAATTTACATATTTTTTGCATATTTCCAATAGATGATGATTCTAGAAAAAAGCATGTCTTTATAATCGATTCACAAATTTCAATTTTTAGTAATCGCTGTTTAAACAAATAAGGCATTTTCCTGCTAACAAATGATACTATAATAATATTTTGTGAATTGTGCTTAAGTTGAAAACTAATTTTAACAAAAGTAAAGTTTAAACATCAAAATAAAATTGCGGTTCGAATTTGTTCATTTAAAAACAAAGGAAAAAGTTGTGGTTTATAGAGTTGTAATATGTATTTCTTTTTCACAAACCAAACACAACTTTCTTATAGCTAACATCTTCGTTTATATTTTTATTGTTTAGTTTTTAAAGTATGCATTGAATAGTTGATAAATACATGAATCCTTATAAATATATGAATACTTATGGTCATTACTAAAATTGAATCAAATGTGGAATGGATAAAAAAAAAAAAACTAAAATTTAAGAAGCAGAAGAATAACTACATTCAATCAAAAATATGTTTTTATGAAACTCGACATTCGTTCAATATATTATTTTATTCAAATACCTTTAGTAAATTAAGTATAAATTAGTAAATGATTTAAACGGAGCATCGTATTTTATCTATACGATAATTATAATATAAATATAATATATAGATGTAAATATAATATAATACGAAATAAATATAAAATAATACGATAAAATATAATTTTATCAATAATATTTCATCATTTGCATAGAAGAGTTGATAAATATATGAATCCTTATAATCCTTATTAATATATGAATACTTATGCTCATTACTAAAATTGATTCAAATGTGGAATGGATCAAACAAAAACTAAAATTTAAGAAGCAGAAGAATAACTACATTCAATCAAAAATATGTTTTTATGAAACTCGACATTCGTACAATATACATATTATTTTATTCAAATAACTTTAGTAAATTAAGTATAAATTAGTAAATGACTTAAAAGGACCATCGTATTTTATCTTATAAAAAAGAAAGCGAATCAAAACAACGAAAAATCAAGAATAAAATTTACGTTAAGCTTGCGTAAGTCAATTTCCTTGTAAATATATCAAATGTAGGAAGTAAACGCTCCATTTAAATATTTTTTTCCTCTGTCCCCAAATTTTCATTTAGGAATCAAATAGTTTTAATTTTTCTCAGCTTCTCCTAAAATAAAAAAAAATTAAAACTTTCGATTTCGCAGGAGAAAAATACGTAGATTAATATGGCATAAAGAAATTTATGGCTCATAGCTCAAAATATTATAATAAGAATAATAAATAATTATTAAATACTATTTTTTGATTTAAATAATCTTAGGGTAAACGAGTTTCATGAGTGAGTGCATTTTTTTCTAAATTGCGTCATTCGTTTTAAAGATATGATCAAAAATTCAAAAAGTGAAATTAACATGAAGGGACCTAACTGTAAACAGCTCTCCTGTAAACAGTTAGGAAAACAGTTTCCAGACTGTGGTTACCCACTCTATTTTGAGGACCAGAAATCAAAATATGTAAAAAAAAAAGTATATGTTTTTTCAATGAAAGTGCGTTTTTGTGTCTGATTTTGTATTTCTATTAATAATTAGGACTAACTAATTATCATATTCGAAGTCCCCCCCCCTTAAATNCCCCCCCCCCCCATTAAGATTGAACGTTAGTACATGAAAATCCGATCATTAGAATGAAAGTTATTCAGGGTGCTATCTTCTTTTCGTTCACTGTACATATAGACATAAATAGAGCCATAATGTAATTTACATGTTAAAAATTATCCAGAAAAGAAAAAAAAATATTTATTAGTTTTTAAATTCTTGTAGTGACATGTTTTACGAAGTTTCTTTTGATGTTTCTGAAATTCGTGAAGTAAGTATAAACAAACTTTATTTTTTAAAAGTACTGTAAAAGATTACGTTGTTTAAAATCATATTTGGGTAAAACAATTATTGCTGGGGACAACCGGACAATGGTCTGAATGAAAAATTAAAAAAAAAACTAGCTAAAAGTCTAAACGTTTTGATACTCTGAAGTTTTTAATAAGTTTGTAGGGTAACTGACTACTAATGTAGTATACCCCGTGAAGAAAAGCCACTTTGATTTTGTGCCATATCTGGAAGCGAAGAAAATCAATAAAAAACCAAATATCAATATTAAGAGTGTCTATATCGAATCACATTTACAATCAGTAACTCATGTCCTGCCTGTCTCTGGCAATAAAAAAAATCGGAAAAGTAAAAAAAGGGGGGAAAGTGTCTCCTGCCATAATAAAATCACTGATGGTAATAGCCAATATATCGACCGCGTGAGACCTGAAACACACGATGTCACGTATCATTTTCTGAGCCCTCAAGAAAATTAACATCATTCCAAGGATGCCACATGCTGAAACTGCTGTTTTATTGCTGTATACTTACCCAAGTCAAAATTCTTGATGGTTCCATCAAATCATGTTGATGGTTTATGTTACTTTCAGGGCGATTTATGATGGTCCAAGATCATTTGATGGTCACCATCATCCAACATTTTCCATTTTGGGTGCATGGTTTTCGATATGCCAGCAGACTTCCCCCATTTCATGACAAAAAAATGCTACTTTAATACTATGATGGTTAACCATCAGGAGAAATTTGATTCTCATGGACGAACAAACCATGATGATCTGTGATGGTCCATGATGGTTCCTGTTATACATTTCCTTAATTGTTTAATGGGAATTCTGATTGGCTCTCAGGATTATACCAGTAACACAATTTTTTTTACACGGAACCATCATAAATCAGTCCGGATTCCTACATTGGGATGATGGTTGTTCATGTTCATTCCAATCTTTGATTTCTAAGAAACTATGACGGAAATGTCTGATTCTTTAAGATGACAAACCATCAAAACAAGTTGCTATTATTATGTTTGACCATCACAAATTTATCCGAATTCCTACGTTGGGTTGATGGTTACTTATGTTGGTCACTATCAAAAATATAAGGGCTCATGATGGAAGTATTGATGGCTACCATCAAGATTATGCTGGTCCATCAATGGAAAACCTTCAAAAATTTCGACTAGGGGAGGATAGGTTTCAATGGGAATTGAGATTTGGATGAAGGCAGGACAAGCAACGTATTATACGAAATACCCTCACTTTGAAGATTTTTCAATGTGAATTGATGAATTGTCCTGCTGGACAAACTGTCTTGAAACCAACAAATCTCACTACAAATGACAATAAATGGGGTTTTAGCATCTTTTGCTAACCGGTAGCCTCTATGCGGCATGGTGAAGGGGTTAAGTTTAACACTGTAGCCGAAGCCTACGCACAAAACACCTATCTTACTGCAAATTGTTTGCACATCACTAGAAAAATAAGAGAGAAACTACATTATAAGTTAAAAAGCTATCCACCTGTTAGGCTGGGGTAGCCTGTCCGAGGCTCATGTTCATGAGATCGCGTGTTCGAATCCCAGTGGCCGAAAAATTTTCATGTATTAAATGGTGACTGGTACATGTTAAATCTGTCGGAGTCACAAAGTTTTCTAAGTTTCCATAACAAATAATACTCCTGAAAGGGTACAGAGGGAATTTGAGACTGATCGTTGTCTGGCTTAGGTCAGAATTATTATCGGTGGATGAATGAATTGGCCGAATCCTGTAAAACGGGAGTGATGTGTGAGTCACTGAATTCGTATTTTTCGACATAAATAGTACAACTGAGAAAAAAAAGAAACGCAACCCTCTGCCTTTAAATTCGCTTGATATCCTATATCAGGCGTGCTGATATTGACAAGTGGGATTATTAACAACAACAACAATAATTAAGAGTGAAGACTTCAGCCATATTTAGCTTTCTAACTACATGAGAAGTGGGAGGGATGAGGGAGTGATACGCAAGATTACATTACATTGAGATATACAAGATAACATTAAGTTTTTTCTTTCACTTTTCTTGAAAGCATTTTAAAAAATTTCTTTGGAGAGATTATTTTTGCTTACAATTTTTACTTTAATTTTTTTCAGCACAAATGCAGCGATGAAGAATATTTCAGTTCGTAAGCAGACAGACTTTTTTTCTATAGTATTTCATATTCAGGAATTCATATTGTTACTAATCTTACAAGTTACTACGTAATCACCACTTTATTATATAAATGCTGAAAATCAGACATATTTTCAAATTATTATAAATTTCCTAACAACCAAATATGTCTTTATATCTTTGATGATTTTTCAAGTTAAAAAAGATTTTTAAAAACACAATTATATATATTTTTTCAAACTCTACTTCTGACACGAAATCTAGAGATACTTAAAAATATCAGTGATTATGAAACGTTCTGTATAAAATCGATCATTGTAAATCAATAGAGTTTATTTTCTTTTAAAAAGCGTAATCTATGTATCAACAAGATTCAGAGTTTTAAACGTCCTTTTACGGGGATCAGATTTTTTAATAGAACTTTTCATTTCCTGTCATTACCGTTCCTTTTTCGGTATAAAAATAATCATGTAACTGGAATGAATATTTTTTACTGCGCATTTAAACAATTGGGCACAAAACAGAAAAATATTTACCTAACTATACAAAAGATTCAAATAATTTCCACTTTTTTTAAAATTTTTTATTTGTTTTTCTTAATTTAGTCTTATTACTTTCTTTTTATTCTTATTTGTCACCTAGACTTTACATTACGGATTTTAAAAAAATTCCTTATTGGAGCATTTCATAAAAAATATTTGCCTTATTGGAGTACTTTTTGATGGAATTTACCAGCATTTACGTTACATGGTGAGGGAAACCACACAAACCATCAAATCTGATGGTAAAGAGACTCTAACCCATGATCCATCTACCACTGAGGATATTTTACGTCAGAACTGTGGTCGAAGAAAGTAGGATGCTGAATTCGTATCGGCCAGTCTTTTAGGATATTCGAACCCGGTTCACCTCATTTGGAAGGCAAATGCTCTATCTCCTGAGCCACCATTTCCCCGGATCTGTTATATTTTATTTCATAACCGGCTTTGAATAGCAGACTCAATTTTGGATTTATGACTGCCAATGTTCAATTCCGTAGTCTTGCAATTCTGAACCCAATACTGAAGACAAGGGAACTCCTGGATCAAATATTGGCGATAATAACTTTTTATGGTTTCATAAACCTAAATCAATCTCCGGCTATCTAACTCAAAACACAGTTAAGGAAATAGTTATATTAACACTAACCATACCAACACTTAATGTATACCTATTTCTACCACGGTCAATCAAATGACCGGACTTTATGTTTCTGGATTGAATGTATGAAGTATGGATGTTTGGAATCGACCAATGATTGCAGCTAAAAATGTCACATGCCAAATCTAGCTGAGGTGGCTCAACATATAGCGCTTTTAAAAACGGAAACTGAAATAACCAGAGAGCATCAGCTGCGGCAATCTCATACTATTAAGCTAGGCAGAAGTAAGTAGTCTTTGTCGATATATCTCTATTTTAGTATTTTGTCGAAAGCGCTTTTTTTCACGAATTTATAGATTACGAATTTATTTGACGATTTTTGATTTATATCACGAATTATACTATTCGCGATCGCAACGCTCGAGTACGCCGTCTAGCGGGAGCCTGTAAATATCAGGCATTAATTTATCACGTTTTCATTTAATTCCATCGAAATCATTGACAGAATCAGACGCCATTTTTTAGCAGCAAATAAGAAACAAAATTTCCCTAAGGAAAAGGCCGAAGAACTTGAAAAAAAAATCTCCAAAATATTAGTAAATCTTTCAGGAACAGAACACGCCAAACATTTGAAGAAAAATTCCTCAATAATTTTTAATTTCTATCATCAACAAACTATCATTTCTATTATCAACAAACTATCATATCATTTCTATTAACTTCTATCATTTCTATTATCGACAAACTTGCAACTGATGACTTCCGATTTCGGAAACTGTTACAGATGTGTGTATTAAGGTAAAATGCATTTCTCTGTCTTCAATTCATTACGAATTAAAGTGAAGTCAACATTGCTTTCGTCATTCCCAGTGAATAAATATGAATTCAGAACATACAGAATTGTAATAGTTATAGCATATTCTTCTTCGTTATAGAATAGTATATATTTCTGTATCCATATAATTCGGAAAACAACAATAAAAAATTATCCAAGTTACTTGAAATAGTGCCATTTGTG
>NC_092204.1:21306121-21319871 GCF_043381705.1 Parasteatoda tepidariorum
CTAATAGGTTTAACGAATTACATGTCATTTATTTGAATTCAAATTTATTTTAATGACTTAGTATTTACTAAAAAGATGCACTTTTTTTTAAAAAAAAAGTTTTTATATGGATTTGAATGATTGTTTTGAATTCTTAGAATTTTGTGCATTTGCAATGTACCTAAGTTAGTAGCGAGCGAAGCGAGCTTGGTTTGCGAAACAAACCATTATAAGATTGCATAGCAATTTTCGGGGTTTGGCGAGCGTTAGCGAGCAGGGGGCGCAGTCCACTAGTTAAACAAAATTGTATATTGCCAATTTTTATGTATTACAAACACAAAGAATAAGAATTTTTAATATATTGCTCAATGCATTTTTTACATATACAGGATGTTTCTATTGTACATGTTCCACAAACATATTTCTTCTATCTATTATTGTTTCTATAATTTTTTTATCATTAATCTTATAATTATAATAATGTAAAAGAATTGTAATTATTCTTATAATTAATATTATTTCTTCTGAAAACTTGCGCTGTCCTGATTGTTTTGTCATTTTTCAGGGTGAAAACTAACAGTCAGTTAGAAATGAAGTAAAGGTATCCAAATAAAATATAAGCTAATTACCAAAACTTTTAATTTTTGTCTTTTCCTGACACAAAAGTGCCAATCTAAAACTTTAGGTCCTTTCTTGATATTTGAATTTACAGTTATTCTGATGGAACCACTACGCAACAGTCGTTATAGAAATGCGCAACTCATTGAATGCAATACGTTGAACACGTATTACATCGTCATTTCAGATCCAATAATCTTATAAAGCAATGAATTGTTCTCCCGCTCAAATGACCGGTTTCGGTGGAAATAGGTATACGACAAGCATTATTCGGAACAAACAATATATAAAAAAAGAAATTAACAATAGAATATGAACTGTATATAACTGTTAGAAAAAGTCATGAAGTCAAATGTGCTAAAACGATAAGATGATAAGCGCATTTTCGATGCAAAAGTTCTTAAACGGTCATTCGACCGGTTATGACATGGTTAGTGTTAAGAATCTTTACTTTCAACTTTTAAATTTTCGAAGGAAGAGCTTTATTAATAATTAAGTAATAGTCTCCAGTCTTTTTTTAAGTAATAATATGCTAACAGAATCGATGTTTTATATGCCTTAACCAAACAAGAGGGGAAAAGAAAAAATCATTTCTAAATGGAGAAGTTTAAATGATCGAAAAACAATTTAGTTTAGTTTAAAAACAAATGAGCACCGGTGAAAAGCTGAGTTATTATTTATTTGATCAGAATTATGTATTAAAAAAAACGATGTTAATTAGGATAAATTTAAAGTTTACAGAAATTCATTATTTGGCAAAATGATAAGAACACTTAAGTGACTCTAAAATGATTCTAAATTTCAATAATTACACCTATTTATATTGTGATATTATAATAATATACAAATAATACGTTTTCAACTAGCTTATTTGTAAATAATTCTCATTAAATTGAGATTTTTCTTCATTTTCGTTAATAATTTTAATTTATCAAAAGATTAAAACCCTGAGAGATCACTATTATCCGATTTCGTTAACACAATATTTTTAATATTATTATCATATAGTTATTTGCATTTGAAAACATATAAAGTATTGAAAGCTCCTTTCATTAAGCTTCAAACTCGATATTGTTTATTAATTAAAAATATCAAATTGCATTCGATTAATACGAGTTAAACTGTCGAATTGGATGTTAAATTTAATTCCGGATTTTTCCGGGTTTTTTTTCGCGATTCATCAGTCATATCTAAATTGTATTGATAAACTCTTTTTATTTAAGGCTAGATCACTTTACAAAACTATGGAATTGCGAAACTAAATCTACAAATGCATATATTGAGCCGTGATGGCTCAGGGGTTTGATCTCTCGCCTTCCATTGAGGTGAACTGGGTTCGAACCCCAAAGATGGCTGGTCTATACAAATCCGCATCCGGGTTGCACCAACCACAGTGCTGATGTGAAATATCCTCAGTGCTGGACAGATCATGGGTTTGAGTTTGAGTTCCTTTGTCGTCCGCCTAACCGTGGGAGGTTCTCGTGGTCTTCCTCTTTAGGTAACGCAAGTGAATGACTACTATGCGATACGAAGCTGCACCCGGCTTACACCGACGACAATGCTGACATGAAATATCCTAAGTGATTGACAGATCATGGTTTTGAGTTCCTTTGCCATCAGGCTCACCGTGGGATGATTTCGTGGTCTTCCTCTGCATGTAGCGCAAATGCTAGTTCCATCAAAAAGTCCTCCACGAAGGCAAATTTCTTCCAATATTTGATCCCGGAGTTCCCTTGTCTTCTGGATTGGCAATTGGATAGAGTACTAAAATGCCCTTATTAATAAAAGATTAATTTCTTACTCGGATTCTAAGAAAACAAATGTACGTTACTTAAGATGATTGAACAGTAGATTCCTAAATTTAACTATCTTGATTTTTATTTATTTATTTATTTTTAAGATATGAAATTGAAATTTTTATTGATTTGAGCAACATGGAAACAACTACATATAACTCCAGTCCTAAATTTGAGGTAAGTTTTTTACATATATTTCCTAATCATCCTTAATTTTTAGAAAATTTTATTTCGAAAGCAGAGAATATTGCGTTCAAGATATTTGTCGCAAGTAAGGTCATGAATGAAGAACAAAATACTCTACTGGCCATTAAAACTGCTACACCAAGAAGGGATATAAAGAACAGAATGATATTTATTGGGCGCATACATTACAGTTGGTTGAACAAGTGACTAAAGTGACAGGTTATTTGGATGTACAGTTTCTAAGGAATCAGTACTCTGAGTAGCCTCCCTTGGCAACAATAACAGCTGTTATTCTCCTGGACACCGAGACGAACAGAGATTGGACAGCATGGACGGTTACAGCATTCCATGCAGCTTCAACATTTATACCACAATTTATCGAACGTAGTGACTAATAAGGGGCGGAATGCCAGTCGTTCGGCAACCATTGATAACACGTTTTTAAATGGTGAGAGAACAGAAGAACGTGTTAGCTAAGGCAACAAACGAATATGTTCAGTGTCAAGGAAGGTTAGGACAGTGCGGGTAACATGCGGTCGCGCGTTGTTCTGCTGAATCGTAGAGTTATGGAGGCTGCGAAGATAAGGCAGAGCAACTGGCTCTAACACATCAGAAGTGCTGGCAATGTGAGCAACAGGTAATTGAGACGTGTATCCAATGATCCCATAGCAGGTGACTGTTCAGTATGACGATGTCGAACTCAAGATGCCAATGAGCGTTCTCCATGATGTTGCCAAACACGAATGAGACCATCATGATGCTGTATACAGAACCTGGATTCGTCAACAAAGACGACGTGATGCCATTCCTGCTTCCAGGTTCATCGTTGATCTCACCCTTGGAGGTGCTCTTGCCTGGGATGCAGCGTCAAGGGTAAATGAAGCAATGGTCGCTGTTCTGACAGCCCATACTGCCGCACACGTCGTCGAACTGTTCGTGTGGACACTTGTCTTGCAAATGACACCACTTGTTGACTAAGGGTTCTTGACTTAGCTGTACAATCCCTTTAGGCCACGTGGTCTGTCTTCTCAGCTGTTAGAAATGAGAGGCCGCTGAGATCCAGCACGACGTTCCATACGACGGTCATAAACCCATCTATTCTATATTCTACTAACTGTCATGGGATCTCGATTAACGCGAGCAGCAATACTTAGGTATGATAAACCGCAATCCCGGTAGGCCCCAATTCGACCTCGATTAAACTCACACTGGTAGGCATTTCTCCTCTGTACACGAGGCATAACAAAAACTTTTTTACCCAAGAACAACGCTCAAATTCAATTTCTGTATGAGAAACTTGCTGTCAAATTTCTTCTTTTATACACAATGTAGGTGTCGCTACCGCCGCCTGCTTTGCATGAATGCGCTGATAAACTAATCATTTGCGTAACGCAACATGTTTTATCCGTCCTGCAAATTTCATGCTCGTGATGTGTCGCCTTCCTGGTGTAGCAGTTTTAATGGCCAGTATTGTAGTTTCATCTTTTAGCTTCAAAGCAGAAAATATTTTCCATTTTTATAAATAACATGTATTGATAGCATATTATTCTTACCGTAGAGTAGTAAAAATATAGTGGTCTGTTTTTTTTTAATGTTTAACAGTGGGCTGCTGATCCCTACGCGTTTGATTAAAGTTTCTTCTTCCGGTTTGACATTTTTGTTATAATATAATATAATATAATATAATATAATATAATATAATATAATATAATAAATTTATTTTGGGGTCATTTTCTTAAAAATAAAATTTAAAAGCATAAATGAAAATTTCTAATTTTAAATATAATTAAAACTCCTCAATTAATTTTGATTGGGACAGTGCATATTATTTCTATTCTGAATCAATGGTCTTCAACTTTTCCCCCTTCTATTCGACAATTTTTCAAAATTACTATTTTATATGATTATCATAATATTTTTTAATACTATCTGACAATTTGAGTATAAATATGTTATAATTTTCAATAGTTGTGTTTAATTTCTTTATTTTATTGTAGAGCATTGAACATTTTGGTAACATTGGAGGCTACGTCGGAATGTGGCTGGGTATATCATTAGTTGCAGTTTTCGATTTCTTGAGTACAGCATTTGCTTTGCTGAAATTTCCCTTTCGAAATTTTACTACTGAAAAGACTAGAGTACTCAGAATAAATCATCAAAAAAGGAACAAGTAAGACTTTTAAGTCAGAAAGAAAAATCAGTGATTTTAAACAGCTTTTAAACTCAAAAAAGGAGAGGGTAATAATTTGTGCAATAGTGAATAAATGACAATACTTAAATTCATATACTATACTTTCTGTCCTATAACTATACCTGATATACTATATATACTACGTTCCTCAGAGTCAAATGAAATGCTTTACCTTAAAACTATCACTGTAGACAGTCTAATATTATATATTTATTGAACTTTATTATTTTAATTGTTTTACCTTATTAACCGAAAACCAGTTCCTGAATAGCTAAGAGTTTGAATACATTTGAAGTCATTTCTTCCCCTGTTAATAAACTCACCATCTTTACCCTTTTTAAGCCAATCATATCAAATTTTATAAAATGTGGTATTATTTTCATTGAAATATGTTTACATTACACTGATCAAAGGGCAAGAAAAAATTATATTTTATTTAAGAAATAAAATGGGGAGTATAGGCAACACATTCACCAAATCAATGAGCAAATTATAAAGTTGAACGCTTGTTTTTCTATGAAATTTGTCTTTCTTAATCTACTGACTTGCAACTTTAATCCATCATAAAAACATAATGATAAATCTCAAAAGGAATAATTATACATTCTCAAAATATTTCATTTGCCAATAACCGTTTCAAGTTTAAAAGGAACACTTTAATAGTTTAAAAATTTCTCTTAAAAATTTCTAAAAAGTGTTTACTCTAATTAAATTACTATTAATTTTCGGGTGTCTTAAGAACCCTTGACAATAGCAGAAAAATAAAATAAGCGAAAAATATACGTCACACGTGCTAATAAATAAATATTTATTGAAATGGTGCGTTTGTGTAGAGGAATTTATCAAATTTCGTGTCAATGTGGTCTTGTGTATATTGGGCAAACTAAACGTAATCTTCGACTTAAAGAACGCGAAGATATTAACCGATCTGCTATCGCTCTACACAGTTGGAACTCAAATCATAGGTTCGAGTTTTATTCTTCAAAAAACTTTCAGTACCATTCTACACCTTCAAGTTATGCATATCCTAGACATTAGAGGCACTAGTACGTCGAAAACTTCAAAAACGTAGTAGTGCGTCGAAAACGTACTAGTTGTCGACTATTTCAACCTTCATCTATGGAAATTTACCTCACCTTAGAATCGAGTTAACATGTTTTATATTAACTAATAAAAAAAGAAACAGAATCTTAGAATTTACACCTGAAAAACACTGATTCCAGCTAGAGCAATCAATATGCTAGTATTTCAGTGTACAGTGGGGAAAATTGGTAAATTAAATAATTAAAAACAGCAATCAGCTATAAAAATAATTTTTAAGAGACATTATTTTTCAATAAAAAAAGTTTAAAAATTGTGAGTAGAAATATTTTGATTCGCTTCATTAGTTCTGGATATACGGCAATTGGTGTTATGAAAAAACTACAGATTCCTCTGACAAATTACTTTCAAAAATTAATTGTTTATTGGAGACTTTAATACAAACATTTTCATGAAACTCTGATAGATTATCATTTTAGGTAAATATTTTAAGCAGTAACCAAAAGGAATCGGCCAATTGATAAAAAAAAATTATTATAAAACTTTATTATAAAACTTCGTTTTTACGTGAAAAAGAACAGAATGTTATTGTTAGTTATAATTAGAAATCATGTGTTATGTAATGTAAAAATGTATTGTAATATAGAAGTGGTACTTGGAATCACTTTTAAGAATCATCGTCTGTTACCAGCAAAAGGTATTGATCAACATGTTCAAACGTTTTATGCTCTATTTCTTTAAAATAGTGCTTTTTGAATTCATTATTAAGTGAAAGAAAGAGATAATTCTATCCTCTTTTCTAAGATATGAGAAAATCTAAAAATTAACATTTATTAAAAAGGCATTGTTTTCGCAAATGATAAAATTTAGTTTTACTTACTTCAACTGTAAGAAAAAAATACTTTGGGAACATTGAAGAAAATCTCATTTATGTCGAATCTTCAAATTTGAAACTTCTCAAAGAGAAGAATTTTCATATTAGTAGCCAGTATATCAAAATAAACCCTGTTAAGACTAATGAGCATGATTATTCCTATTAAATACTAATGTGTAAAACACAGTGCTAAAAGACCAGCTTATCAGTAATAATCATGCTACTTCAACCTTCAAATCAGATATTCCGCAATGGAAACCTTAATATATGTTTTTGAATATTTTAGCAGGAGCGAAATCAGCAAAAAATTAGGCACAGTTTGAGTAATTAAATAATGTATTTTTGAAGAAATAAAACAAAATCGTTGTAGCCACTGATGAGACCACTGGAAGCAAATCAATGTTTTATAATCTAAAACCGGTTTATTTGATGATGAAACTGAAGAGAGGTAACTAGTTATAAAACTGATTTAGTGTTGTTTAGGACTGGGCTATAAATCGATGTATCGAGACATATCGATTTAACGCATATATCGGCAAGACGATACAGCGACTTTCATTCCAGGCGATGCATCAGAAATCTGATTTAAGCCGTCGAGTAAAGACAACGAGCGCAAAACGATATAGCGATAAAAACACGCAAGGATATAAGATAACGATATAAGACTCTTCTCTTACGTTCCGATGTCTACTCGCGCTGTGGAAGACGATGTTCTTTTCGTTATGTGGAAATGACCTTGATTGGTGAGCTGTAAAATCGAAAAAAAAAGTTTTGAGAACATATATCGTAATCTTGCATGTTCGTTTTCGCACCTCTTAGTTTTCTCTGTCGCGACTTGATATCGTTTCTTGTAGATTATTTTCAGTGGGAATAACTTCGTGATCGCCGATGTTACCTTGTTCAGAAGGAAATCTATTATTGAAAAGAATATATAAAGAAGAGTTTCTTTATTAATTTGATAAGTTTTTTTTAGCAAAATTTTTTTATTATTTTTAAANTTGCTGTATTTCTAGATTAGAGGGTCATTTTAGAAGTGAGGCGCTAGACTCTTGTAAGATAACAAAAATTGAAAATGTATCACCAACATTAACGGGAAGACGGCCGCCCGCGCGGACGTCGGATTCAAGAAATTCGTTGTCCGCGGGAATTTTTGATCGCCGAGGACGGGCGGTTTTTCGAGCCCTGAGAAAAACATCATTATCTCTTTTTCTAAGATATAGGAAAATCTAAAAATTAACATTTATAAAAAAGACAATGTTTTCGCGAATGATAAAATTTAGTTTTACTTGCTTCAACTGGAAGAAAAAAATACTTTGGGAACATTGAAGAAAAATCTCATTTATAGTGAATCTCCACTTTTGAAACTTTTAAGACATTTGTCGTGCTCCCTCGAAAGGGTTTTATGACTTCCGGAGCTGGTATTCCCCCTCACGACGTCAGCTTCAGTTGTCATTTTTATATTTTGATTGCTTTCATTGTTTTCTTCTTTAAAATTTTCTATTTTGTTGTAATAGTCATATATTTTGACGTCATTTCCTTTCAGGAGAGTTAAAAATATCGAAAACAAATTTTGGTCCAATTATTTGACGAATGCTTTTCGGGATTCGATGCTGAGTGGCGTTCCACAGATTCTTTCGGCTGAGAGTAAAATCAAGAAATACGCTCTTTCATTGGTCTTTCTGTCTTGTTTAGCGGGATATACTTATCAATCATCTGAATTCCTGAAACTGTTTTGGAAGTATGAAACTGTTGTTGATATACAATTAACTAACAGTAGAGTAACAGAATTACCTTCAATCACCTTTTGTAATTATGATGGGTAAGTATGTTAAAACTCTTTCATTATAAAATCATACTTTTTTATCCTTTAATTTTCAATATAACTCATGAGCGTAGTAGAAAATGTTTCAGGGAAAGGTTTTCAATAAAATTCACTTAAATTAAACTCAACTATACAACACAATAATTGGTAAATTCAGGGGGTGATAAACGACATCAAGATGATGAAAAATTGTCATGAGGCATTATCTCGAAACACGCTAGCAAGCGTGCTCTTGCTCAAGGGAATCACTCGGAGATATTCGAAGATTTGAAACTAAGCCGTTGGAGGTATAAAAATATCTCCGTGTGCATTCGAGATTCCTTTTTACGTCATTGTAGTCTGCCGAATGATCTCGCAATGAACAAATCTTGTAATAATCTTGTAACAAAATAAATCTTTTTTTATATCATTCGTTGTTTTTCACTCTTCCTGGAGCCTGTTCGTCCAATTTCAGAACTTTCTTTTTATCGGTAATAGAATATTAGTTGACTTCGTGGTAATCTTTGACTATGTTTTGAGCGGAATTTTTACTGAGCCGAGTTCTCAACTTTATTTTTGATTTAAAATAAAGTCTATCTTCATATTAATTCTCAAATTCAACGAACTTTTTAAAATGTTAAAATATTATTTTTGTTATTTATTTTAAATTACTATAAAAATTTTGCATAATTTCATTGAGTATTTCTGAAACTATAGTAAGAAAGCGTTAGTAAAAAAAAATTAGTTTTTACAAAAGAAATTTCCTTATTTCCATGAATATTTAGGCTAGTCTAGAGCCCCTGAATTAGACAGGCTGACTTATCATTTATTGTTGGAGCAAAGAGCTAACATAAGCACAGCGAATAAATATTTTCAAGTGGTAGTTTATTATTGTAATTCTTGGTTTAATAAGTTCGATTTAGTAGATTTTAATCCACCACTATTTCTAAACAATGCGTAGGCTTATATAATTCACCACTTTATAGTATTTATTACATGCTTTACATTCTTAAAAGCAAGCAAATATTGTCAACTGTTTGCAAAATTTACATTGTATGTAGTTATTTACCGTTTTTTTAAATTATTTTGGCATGTCCGGCGCAGTTGGCATCTCTGTAATAACATAACTAATACTAACATAACGTTAACTTGCGAATTTGTTTGCTCCAATATTGTTTGATAGGTCAGCTCTGATAGTATAGGAGCCTTAGGCTAGTCTTATGATTTTCTGCAATCATTTTTATAAAAGATAAAGTCAATTTTCATATTATTTATCAACACAAATTTAAATATAATTATTTGATTATCGTACCATGCAATGTGCAATATATTTTGTTGGTTATACCTTAACAAATATACCGAAAACACAGAATTTTTAAACAGTAATAGAGCAAGTAGAACACAGTGTGTTTATTCTTTGAAGCAAAATTACTAAAAAATTTCCTTTTAGATTGAAACTGAGTATTTTTTCTCTCTCATTTAAGCTATGATATTTTCCCCCATAATTTCATTTTTAAATGAATTAGTGAGAAATTATAAGACTCTCCATGTCATTCTATTTTACAGATTAAATATAACGAAAATATGTGAGGAGATTAAACCAGATTGGTGTCAAACGTTAGATGAAGAAAAAGGATATGATCCATGTGATTGCTTACCAGAGCGTTACCAGTGTGAAAATGGCACTGAGAGCGATAAAATGGTTTGTAAATATAAATTCTGTTTTCAATTAAATTTTACAGCAAGACTGCATGAAATCATTGCAGTTGATTTCTCTTCCGTCTTCCATTTATCGCCGATGTTATCGGGGTACGGGTATTCACTCATTCATTTAGATTTGTCATTGTAATTTTTGATAATTAAATGACAATTAATATGATTTAGGAGAGGTGATGCATTATTTAAATGGTAAATATTTGATTAAATATGTGAATTTTTTATAGCTCAAAAATAATTAAAGTTATTTGAGGGGCCAACTCGTTATTAAGAGGTGGTCATAATGTTTTGGCTCTTGAGTGTATATATATATATATAATTTGTAGCTAAAAAGAGGAATTCAGAGAATCATTTATAGTCAATACCATTTATATTCATGTACCACAAAAAATTAGTTAGAGAACTTTACATAAACAAGAGAAAAATCAGCTAAACGGAATTTTCTTTAGATACTAGGTGTTGCGACATCAATCACGAGAATGAAGAGTTAGTCTAAAAAATAATTGTAAGTTTGGCTGTTTGCTACGTAAACAAACGACTTTTCCTTTTTCTTGTCATTAATGTTTTTGTATTTTGTCTGTGAGTCAGTGGAAATAAAAGAAAATGGTTTTCATACAATTGCTGTAAAAGCTATCATTATGATGCCAAAATACTCAACCTTTCTACAGACCAGGATTTGAAAACAAAAATTTACGCTCCTTCGTTTAAAGAGGTGAGAATTTATTTACGCAACTTTATTTGTATTTCCTTTCCACTTAATCAGATTTTTATTTCCTTTCCACTTAACCAGAACGACTTCAATGCAAAATGATTTGGCTGACAAAATGGCGCTATGGAAGCGCAAACATAGAACAATTTGAGCTAATATTACTCGCTTCGTTAGCCAACTAAAGGACACTTTAAATTCCACATTGAATGCGGATATTGAATTTACTTGTAGTTTTGCAAAAATACTTAACGACATCAAAATATGGGATAATGATATACACATATTACTTTCGGATGCAGAATATGAAATTGATGTAGTGCAATGCCAAGAGCATATGGATAACACCANCCAAAACATTATGACCACCTCTTAAAAACGAGTTGGCCGAGTTGGCCTTAATAACGAGTTGACATATTCAGGGTGATTCTAAAAAGATGGGCAAAATTTTAGGAAGCGATAGTACACACCCAAGCAAGCAATTTTTTATCAAAGAATGCATGGTCGAAAACAGAACGTAAAACCGCTTGAGGGTGTCAAAGTTCATGTTCTTATATGAGGCAAAAACACTCAAAGAACGATGAAGTTAAGTTATAATAGCAAATTTACTGGCATGTGATTACAATAAGTGTTCAAAACAGTGGCCGGCAGCAGCTATGCACGCAGTACAACGGCGAAGAAAAGATAGGCGAACATTCTGAAACACACCAGGCATATCACGAACTTTCCCTACAGCGGCCGAAAGCTTGGCGACAAGTAACGCAGCGCAGTAACTCGAAACAATAATGGAGTTTTCACGTTTGCATCAAACAATTTCCAAATGCGCCAGCAGCTTTGCGTTTTGTTTTGCAGCATGCATTCTTTGATGAAAATTGTTTGCTTGGATGTGTACTATCATTATCTAAAACAGTGTTTCCCAACCTTTTTTTGTGCCATGCCCCACCTATGCCATTATAAAATTCTTATGCCCCCCTATGTAATATATACATAATTTTTAATATTAAAAAATTGAGTTGTTCACTTAAGAAACTTAAATGATAGGTTTTAGGAATAATAACTATTTAAATTCGAAATAATTTTAATAAAGATTTTTGTATAATAATTTAATATTTCAATTTATTGAGATCCTTGCGCTAGCTGCTTGCTGCGCAGAGACCTTATGTTAGGTTCCAAATTGGTTAGCTTCAGTCTCAAGTCTCCCCGTTGTATTACATCCAGACGATTTATTTTTTTAGCAATAAATCATTTACAGCACTAAATCCACATTCAGCTAAATATGAAGATGGAAACTGTAACAACAGTTTTCTTGCACATTTGATTGAATTTGGGTATATGATTTCTGGTTCCTCACGAAGCCACGCTATTACTCATTTTATATTAAATAAAGTTTTAACTGACTCATCATTTTGTATTTCTGCGAGTTCTTCTCAGAGCCTAATAAAGGCATGGGCATACGGGGCAGTTGCCCAGGTCCCCACATAAGAGAGGGCCCCAAATCGAATAGAAAGTTTATTTTAGGTCTCCTTCCTTAATGAACTTTTTTTAAACAAAATATCAGCACAGTGTGAAATCCGTCAGTTTTATGTTAGCTTCTTCATTAATCTATCGTATGAACACAAAAAATCTATTTTTCGTAAATCCATGGCTTGCCAGGGCAGATTTTAGGCAAATTTGGCCAATCAAAAGACTGCATTTTTACATATCGCAAAATGGGATATGTTTACCAAAATACAGGATTCTGATTGGCTTAATTGAGCCATCGTAATTGCAATAATTTAGTTGAATTCCGCTCTAATGTCAGCAAGGATATGATTTTTTTGCAGCTGGATGACAAAGTTAACAATTAGAAAACTGCATTCGGCATGATGGACATAGAATTGTCAGAAAATCAATAAAATGGACAGAGCGTCTGACAATTGGAGAAGGGAGGGGGGGGGGCTTAATAGCTTTTTTAAGATTTTAATCAATTTTCTTGCTATATCTGTATAATGAGGTGAAAATTTAAATACCTCCATATAGTTCGATTCTTCATTACTGAAATAGTCAAGCAGAGGGGGTCCCAAAAAATTATTTGTCCCTCACCCCAATTAGGCTAAGTCGGTCCCTGGTTCTTCTTGATACTACATATCTATATATATATTTCTCTTACACGGCACCAAAAAAAAAAGCCTCATTGCAACTCCCCAAATGGCAACGTAAGAAAATCGACCAATGATTGCTGCTGAAAATGTCACATGGCAAATGTCACCTGAGGTGGCTCAACATATAGCGCTTTTAAAAACGGAAACAATAACCAGAGTGAGCATTATCATGCTGTTCAATTCAGATTCATGCCCTAAAAACATGATAATATTTAATTTAAACTCAACTAGGAGGCTTCGCCCACTGCTCGCTAACTCTCGCCAACCCCCGGAACTGCTTTCGCAGTTCATTTCGGATTGCTTCGCAATCCGATGTTCGCTTTGCTCGCCCATTGGATACGTTCTTAACGTCTAGCTTTTGTATACTTTTTTGAACACTGAAGTTCCGAAAACTTTTCACTATAGAAAATTCAAAACCTGTGCATTTCAATATTAATTTGAAATTGCAAACAGTTCGCATATTTTTTTTAATCACACTATTCTAAATTTCAGTTGAAAAGTAACTGTTGTAAGCTTTGTTTTAAAGTCTTTCCCACCAGAGGGCTAAAACCATGTGTTGTAAAACAATATGTAATATAGTACTGAACGCCGAATGTAAAGCATCGGCTTCGATGAAGATAATTTTGTGAGAATTTTTTTGATAATTCGGTGAGAATTCACCCGATTAGACATATGATGCTCACTACGTGCTCTTGCGCGCC
>NC_092204.1:21321202-21324659 GCF_043381705.1 Parasteatoda tepidariorum
TTCTATGAGGATTATGGGTCCTAATGTGCCCCATGAAAACATTGTTCCTGGGTGAGAAACCATGAAAATCTGGGCGAGCCCATTGTTATAGATGGAGGGTGGTCATAACGTAATGACTCTTCCTCGTGTATATATATATATATATATATATATATATATATAATGTTCACAGATGTGTTTCCAGAGTTACAGAAGAGGAATAAGACCTGGGTTACATTTTACTCAATACTGAAAACCATTTATTTTATATAGGTTCTACCTACTTTTAGATATGTTGAAATAGCTACACTTCCACCCGATGAACGTCTAGAGTATATTCAAGATTTAAATGCTGTAATACGAGGCTGTTCTTTCGTTGTGCATGGTAAACACATCGAAGATTGTGAGTAAGTTTTATGTTTTTATGTAATAAGAAAACACGCAGCTAGTTCTAGGCATTGAAGTTTAAGTTAAATGAAGTTTGATAGATACTGGATGTAAATTAATTAACGCCCTTCAAATTCGTTTTATACATTTTCACGTATAAAATTTAGAAATTTTCTGTGTATAAGAATATTTTTACTTTAAAAATTTGAGAGGGGGCACCAATTTAAATCTCGTTTCTTTCTGCAATTTTTAAATTTTCATGAGGAGTCTTTTTAAGCAATCATCACTTTCCAGCAGCATTTAGTTTGCGTACAGTATTGAAAAAATTAAGATTCACGATTTAAACTTGTTTTTAGATATTACTATTATTTTTTTTATAAAACAAGAAACATAACTTTTTAAAAAGTGGAGCACTTCGAAATGTCTAGTTGAGACTGGCCATTGATGTGGGAAAGGACGTTTTTGCTTTAAACTTCATTCCATAGCCTATCTTATTTATCTGAGTTCAAAATCTAGTAAAATAAATTTCCGGACTAATTCATAACATACAATAGCTTTACATGGATGTATTTTTTATTTAGTCTCAGATTACATAGATCAGCATGCATGACAACAACTAATATTTTAATCTGTTTCTTTTCGGTACTATAGCTATTCTTCGAAATTGACGGGTTATCTATTTTGCAAATTAAAAGACTGCACACTTGAGTTGCAGCCAATGTAATAAAGTTCAGGCAATTCAGTCTTTTGATGCCATTCAAAGTAATACAACTATTTCTTATAAATTCAACAGATTAATTGCATTGATTAAAAATATAAATGCATGCAAATAACTCAATAGTTTAAATTTAACTTGTTTCCTAAATTTTTTTCTAAATATTTAAACAAAATAAATTATTTAGAAGTATAAATTTATAGTCTTGACTCGATTGTAGTGATTTTCTGCCATAGATGCTTTTAGGGGAGCAGTGTAGTGACTGGTGTAAAGATGACAAAAATGGTGAAAAATAAAATGTTGCCTAAACCTACTCTAGTGATGGGTTATCACGCACCTAATTTAATAATTCGGAAGAAAGGAGTATATGAAGACGGACTGGCGCTTTAGTTCAGTTTTTGCTTTATTAGGATATATATAACTATATCTGATAACAGGGCTACAACCCCGTAATTATTGGGTTGCTATTAGTCAAATTAGCAGGAGTAATGAGGCCATAATTCTGAACAAGTTTTTTTATTTACTACTCGATGGTAACTACATACATTCTCACAGCACTCCCCAGCTGGAGGGTTGTGGACAACAATGCAGCCAATTTCGGCACAGCTTACTAGTGTCACATCATATGCCAAAAGACATGCAAAAACTATCGTTCTTGCATTAAATACTACAACTATACGAAGGCAAAGAGGTCAGTCGATGCATTCCAAGTATCCCTACGCATCATCGAAAATTGTTTAATACTTCCTTATATGGAATTGAAAAAGAAATCAAAAGAATCTTTGAAATATAAATCAAATTTGTAATTCATAGGTATGTTTTCAGCCTTGAAGTCCCAAAATAGAATATCTCTACACTTATTCTTTAACATTTATGAAAACGAACATTTACGACATTTAACATTTAACAAACGACATTTTTACGACATTTAACAAACGACATTTTTACGACATTTAACAAACGACATTTTATGAAAACGAAAGAGTTTCAATGCTTTTCTTAATACATAAATATTTTTTATAATATTTCTGTATTAATAAAAGCATTGAAACTCTTATTTTATATACAAATAATAAAATAAAATAATATAGAGAGAGAACTATAAATGGGAAAATACATCCCTACATCGCAAAAAAATATTTGTTGAAAAAGAGCACGAAAATAAAAGAAAGCAGTAACCAAACTTACCGGCGTATAGCAAACTGCGATTTAGGTTAAGATGCAGAATAATTAAACAGTTAGCAAAATTCGCGAAGAGGTGAAATATTTGAAGTTATGCTTATAGCCTGTATCGAATAAAATAAAATTAAAAGATATATTTGGTCGATAAAATTTTTTTAAGCAATTAATATATTAGTGCTGCCATCAGTGAGAAAAATAGTAGAACGGTTATTATTCAGAAATTAACTTAATAAAACCCGAAATAAGAAGAAATTGTTATTAAATTTATTACAATTAAAAGAAGGTTAATGTAGTAATTTAATTAACAGACTATAAAAAGAAAAATCATTCATTTCCATTCCATAATTCATAGCATAAATTATTGTAAAGTCAGAGCCCGCACACATGGATAGAAAGCCGTTTATAGACTTTATCCTTCATTCATACATCCTTACATAATTTTTAAGTTTGCATAGTCCCATCTTTCATAGGGTGACTTATTTAAATGTCAGAGCTTGCACATATAGATAGAAAGCCGTTTAGAGACTTTATCCTTCATTCATACATCCTTACATAATTTTAAAGTTTACATATTCCCATCTTTCATAGGGTGACGCCCCGCAGTGGCTGATCGTTACGACACGGTTCCCAGCAGATCACAGAAGTCAAGCGTCACTGACTGCGGTCAGTGTGCGGGTGGGTGGCCACTTGGATCAGTCTGCGTAGGGACCGAGGGTGTGCGGTATTGGTCCTCGTTAAACTGTTCTACCGTAAAGTGCTCGACTTCGCGTGCAGGTCGTCGGGCTACCGAAGCGGAGGTGCCATTCCCTCTGCAGAGGATCAAAATTGTGATGGCATGTCTTCGGATCATCCTCAGGGATGTTTCCCAGACCATCGCCAATAGCCCATTGTGCAGCTCTAGTGCGACGTAAATGAACAAATCAATCAATCAATCATAGGGTGACTTATTTAAAAGTCAGAGCTTGCTTGCACATATGGATAGAAAGCCGTTTATAGAATTCATCCTTCACTCATACATCCTTACATAATTTTATAAACTGCAAGTAATTTTAAGAGGCTAGAAATTATTAAGAAGTTGAATTAAAAATATTTAACTAATCCAGTATAAAAGGTCTCTCTCTCTCCCTTTGTATATAAATATATATATACAGGGTGTCCCAAAAGGTCGTTTACATGGGTTGCTATTAGTCAAAT
>NC_092204.1:21325116-21326394 GCF_043381705.1 Parasteatoda tepidariorum
GAGTCTTTTCTATGCACTTTTCTTTCCATTTGTTTTTTGTATTTTTCAGGTTCTCAGGACGTCTGACGAATCAACGATGTCGAATGTGGTACGAGTTCTTAATAATTTTTCTGAATAGTGATATAGCCGAGGACGGCTCCAATTGAGGATGGCCGATATGTTAAGGCCATGGAATTGAACTTAACTATAAACGCCGCCAGATGGCGATAACTGATTACTGGACTATAGTAAATGACGAGAGACAATCTTGTAACGAGAGTATTACGATGTATAGGTAACGTGATGTAATGCACGATGTTGATGTTTGAAGAGAAGAGACGTTCTTCTCTGTTCGCTATATTCCTTATTTGTTGTTTTCTTCATAACTAATTTACTTTTGTTATATTAAATATTTAGTTATCAAGTACGAACGCATTTCCGTAGCCTTCGTTCGCCTCTGTCATCTACAGCCCGTGGCGCACCTCATGCGCCACGCCACTGATTTTAGATAGTGCCATTTTTCTATGCACGGTATACTTTTACCACGGTGGCACTTGAACAGTTAGCAAAATTAGCCGATTTCGAAATACTTCCACCCTTGGCCTTAAAGCCAATAATCATACCCTTTTGTACGTCGCTACGTTTCTGTATTACGCCAACGTTTGAAATGCTTTCCGATGCTGGATATGGTGTAAAACTCAGTATTTGATGATGTAAAAAAGAGAATTCAGTCCTTGGAGAAGTAAAAATTGATTTGGAGTCAGGTCATTATTTAGCTGGCAAGGTCTCCTTGAGAATTGTTTGTAGAAAATAAAGCATTTCTTCGTTTGTAAGAAGATTTTGACTAAGAAGATAGGACATACTAACCGAGAAGTACTTGAGTAGTGTATTCCATTTTCACAGCAAGTTACACTTTAGCAGTGGCGTAGCGAGGGGTGGGCATCATGCCCCGGGCGCTACTCACAAAGGGGCGCCAAATGGTCCGCAAAACAAAAAATTGCTGGATAATTTTTTTTATTATGATTTATTTCTGGAAAATATATTTTAAATTAGTGCCAGTGTGATATAATAAATGTTAATTCATAAATATTATTCATAATATTTAATTCATAAATATTATTCATAATATTTCATTCATAATGTCAGTTTAATAGTCTAAATAAAACTGTAATAATATATTCATAATACAAAATGGCACGTCTTTTCCACTGGCAGACCTGTGTCTGTCTAACTCGACCTGTGTCTGTCAGCACTTCCTTCTATGCTGTGGAAATTATCTCATAATATGTTAAAATAAAT
>NC_092204.1:21326894-21330231 GCF_043381705.1 Parasteatoda tepidariorum
CAATCCTCGAGATGTTCACCATGCACAACGAAAGAACAGCCTCGTATTACATCATTTAAATCTTGAATATACTCTAGCCGTTCTTCGGGTGGAAGTGTAGCTATGTCAACATATCTAAAAGTAGGTAGAACCTATATAAAATAAATGGTTTTCAGTATTGAGTAAAATACAATCCGGATCTTATACCTCTTTCGTAATTCTGGAAACACATCAGTGAGCATTATATATAAATAAAGCATAAAAAACTTCAACTAATCTTTTTATGTTAATTTCTGTTAATCTTTCTCTTAATTCATTATTCAAACCGAAACGCTTTTTCACATATTTTAAAATACACAACATCTTGTCTTTTAATCTATTCTTAGTTTAAGTATGCATTATATATATCCATATATATAATGCATATATATATATATATAATCATCTGCAAAATCTTGCTGTCAACAGGGAAGAAAATACATTGGAAGTTAAAAACCCAAGCATAAGTTGGAGAGATTTTTTTGAAGTGTTAAACTCTCAAATTCAAGGTCATTATTAAATAAAAAACGAAAGTAAAAGCGAGAACAGAGATGGTCAGTTGACTGCAATTATAAATTTTCGTACCCGCTACTTTTGAAACAAATTTACCTAATTTATATTTAAATCAGGTCAAAAGGTGTTCGCAGAATATCAATCAAATATCTATACAATTTTACGTGGATACTGTGTTCACATCTTATTAACATCTGAACACTCCGTAAAAATGGATTTCAACATATTTGAGATACACTAGATTAACATAACTAGATTAACAAGAAAACGAATTAATAAAAATATGATTAAGGAAGCATTGGAAAACAAACTAAACCTTGGTGATGACCTATTTGATTCAAGCGGCTACTTTCATACGAAGACTTTTATACAATTTTCTAACATTCCTTTTTTTTTTCAACTTTTACTCTTAATGCTTTTACTCTGGTTTTTAATTACAACCGTCACTTTTTCTTTTCAATAAGACTGAGCTTCAGTGACTTTTATGGAATATTTTTGTACCAAAGTTTGAGTTGCGATGTGAGGAAGTTTCTTTCCACAAAGTNCTCTCTCTCTATATATATACATATATATATATAAATACAACAATAGTCAACTCCAGTCTCATTATTGAGACCACAACCTACTTTCGACGTCAAATAACCAATCAATCACAGAAGGCAGGTGGCTGCACATTACAGTGGAGTGTATATAAATGATGTCCTAGTGCAGTGGTCGGCAAAGTGTCGGCAAAGTAATATTGGAAGTTGTGCTTATAGCTTGAATCGAATAAAATAAAGTTAAAAAATATATAATTGATCGAAGAAGAAGAAAAATTCTTTTAAGTAAAATATTAGTGCTGCCATCTATGAGAAAAAATTAGTAAAAATCTAATACAAATTGAAATAATAATAAAAATGCTTAACGGATTGATTAAATTAGACAAAAAAAAATGATAAAGAAAAATATATATATATTTATATTAAAGATCATCTATAAATATTAAAGCGCCGTTTATATTGTTATTCCTTAACTATTGAATTGCAATTAGCTCATCTGAACAGATGCTGGTTGTGTCAAGTAATTTGTAACAGGCAGGGTGAACAGCGGAACCCGTCTTGTCAATTGCATCACCTGAAGCCATTCTATTTATAGTAACTTCCATTCTATCATCTGCAAATATCTTGCTGTCATCAGTCTATTAATGATATCTACGAAACGCTAGTGGGTAAAATTTCCACTCGATTAAATCTTATACGAGGAAGGCTGTCAAGAGGGAAGCAAATACAGTGGAAGTTAAGAACACAAGCATAAGTTGAAGAGATTTTGAAGTTAAACTCTCAAATTTAAAGCACTTATTAAATAAAAAACGAAAGTAAAAGCGAGAACAGAGATGGTCGGTTGACTGCAATTATAAATTTTCGTACGCGCTATTTTTGAAACAAATTTACCTAATTTATATTTAAATCAGGTCAAAAGGTGTCAGGTCAAAAGAAATATCAATCAAATAACTATAAATTTTAACATCTGAACACTCCGTAAAAATGGATCTCAAAATATTTGAGATACACTAGATTAACTTAGCTAGATTAACAAGAAAACGAATTAATAAAAATATGATTAAGGATGCATTGGAAAACAAACTAAACCTTGGTGATGACCTATTTGATTCAAGCGGCTACTTTCATAGGAAGACTTTTATACAATCTTCTAACATTATTTTTTTTTAAACTTTTACTCTTAATGCTTTTACTGTGGTCTTTAATTACAATCGTCACATTTTCTTTTCAATGAGACTGAGCTTTAGTGACTTTTATGGAATATTTTTGTACCAAAGTTTAAGTTGCGATGTGATGAAGTTTCTTTCCGCAAAGTATGTATATATATATCTACAGGGTGATTCTAAAAAGACGGGCAAAATTTTAGGAAGTGATAGTACACACCCAAGCAAATAATTTTTATCAAAGAATGCATGGTCGAAAACAAAACGCAAAACCGCTAGAGGGCGTCAAAGTTTATGTTCTTATATGCAGCAAAAACACACAAAGAACGATGAATTTAAGTTACAAAAGCAAATTTAATGACATGTGATTACAATAAGTGTTCAAAACAGTGGCCGGCAGCGGCTATGCACGCAGTACAACGGCGAAGAAAAGATAGGTGAGCATTCTGTAACACACCAGGCATATCACGAACCTTCCGTACAGCTGCCGAAAGCTTGGCGACAAGTTCTTCTGCAGATTCAATGGAAGTCTCATACATAAGAGCCTTCAGCTATCCCCACAAAAAGAAATCGAGACGTGAAAGATCTGGCAAGCGCGGTGGCCAAGCTATAGGACCACCTCGCCCAATCCATTGGTTTGGAAAGGTAACGTCCATATAGTTTCGCACTTCTCATACGTAATGAGATGGTGCTGCGTCATCAAACAACGTTTGCATCAAACAACTTTCCAAATACGCCAGCACCTTTGCGTTTTATTTTCGACCATGCATTCTTTGATAAAAATTGTTTGCTTGGGTGTGTACTATCACTTCCTAAAATTTTGCCCATTTTTTTAGAATCACCCTGTATATATATATATGTATATATACTTTTGTATTTTTGATGCTGGCTCTGTACAACCTATATACCAAGCAGCAGAATTTACAGAGTTAATCTGAAGCGCAATCTTCATATTCTTTTATTCAAGAATTCCATTTCTTCATATTCCAAAAATTAGGCATAGTCTAACATATATCAAGCGAAAATTGTACATCAATTAAAAAATGTAGCACTAAGTCATATTTTATGTAAATTTCTGAAATTCTGTAAATAAATAAATAAAAA
>NC_092204.1:21330238-21332967 GCF_043381705.1 Parasteatoda tepidariorum
TAATTAACATGTAAATATATATATATATATATAACTGCAATGATTTCATGCAGTCCTGCTGAAGAATTTAATTGAAAACAGAATTTATATTTACTAACCATTTTATCGCTCTCAGTGCCATTTTCGCACTGGTAACGTTCTGGTAAGCATGTGCATGGATCATTATTTCCTTGTCCATCTCCCTCATCTAACCTTTGACACCAATCTGGTTTAATCTCACATATTTTTGTTATATTTGATCTGCAAAATGGAATGACATGGAGAGTCTTATAATTTCTCACTAATTCCTTTAAAAATGAAATTATAGGGGAAAATATCATAGTTTAAATGGGAAAAAAAAATACTCAGTTTCAATTTAGATGGAACTTTTTCCGTAATTTTGATTCAAAGAATAAACACACTGCGTTCCACTTGCTCTATTACTGTTTAGAAGTTCTGTGTTTTCTGTATATTTGTTAAGGTATAACTTACAAAATATATTGAACATTGCATGGAACGATAATCACATAATTATATCGAAATTGGTTTTAAGAAATAATATGAAGTTTGACTTTATCTTTTATGAAAATGACTGCAAAATCATGAGACCAGCTTAAATATTCATGGAAATAAGAAATTTTTTTTATAAAAACTAATTGTTTTTACTAATGCTTTCTTACTATAACTTCAGGAATATTCAATGAAATTATACAAAGTTTTTATAGTAATTTAAAATAAATAATAAAAATAACATTTTAACATTTAAAAAAGTTCGTTGAATATGAGAATTAAAAAGAAGATAGACTTAATCTTAAATAAAAAAAAATGTTGAGAATTCTGCTCAAAACATACTCAAAGATTATCACAAAGTCAACTAATATTGTATCTACCGATGAACAGAAAGTCCCTAAATTTAACGGACAAACGCCAGAAGTGATGAAAAACAACAAATGATATAAAAAACTGCAAACTACAAAAGTATTTATTTTATTTTCAATATATTATTCAATATATAATTTCAATATATAATTTCAATATAAATATATTTCATTATACAAGATATGTTCATTGCGGGATCATTTGACAGACTACAATGACGTAAAAAGGAATCTCGAATGCACACGCAGATATTTTTATACCTCCAAGGGAGTATATAAGTGCTTATTTTCATATCTTCGAATATCTCCGAGTGATTCCCTTTTAATATATCCTCTAGATTCAGAGCAAGCTTGCATGTGTCTTTCGAGATAATGCTTTATGACAACTTTTCCTCATTTTGATGTCTTTTATCACCTCCTGAATTTATCAATTATTGTGTTGTATAGTTGAGTTTAAGAGAATTTTAATGAAAACCTTTCCCTGAAAAATTTTTCTACTACGCCTATCAATTATATTGAAAATTAAAGGACGAAAAAGTATGATTTGGTAATGAAAGAGTTTTAAAATACTTACCCATCATAATTACAAATGGTGATTGAAGGTAATTCTGTTACTTTACTGTTAGTTATTTGTATATCAACGACAGTTTCATACTTCCAAAACAGTTTCAGGAATTCAGAAGATTGATAAGTATATCCCACTAAACAAGACAGAAAGACCAATGAAAGAGCGTATTTCTTGGTTTTACTCTCAGTCGTAAGAATCTGTGAAACACCACTCAGCATCGAATCACGAAAAGCATTCGTCAAATAATTGGACCAAAATTGGTTTTCTCTATTTTTAACATTCCTGAAAGAAAATGGTGTAAAAAATATATGACTGTTACTACAAAAAGGTTTTTAAAATCAAAACTATAATGAAGTCTTAGAATTATTTTTTACAACAAAAAATAATAATAAATGCTTTCAATTACGAGAGATTGTGCTTTAAAGTTTCTGACAGTTAAATATTTTTTTACGTGCGTTGAGTATTTTATATGTGATTGAAGTTAAAAGAATGTTTCTTAATGAACATGTAAATGTATAGATTTAGAATCATTAAAAAAACATTATATGCACGTTAGAAAGATTTACAATGTTTAGGAAAGAGAGAGAGAACAATTGCTCGTCGAAAAATGCAAAGCAAATAAAGACATCAAACAACACTAGGACTGGGCGATATTAGAAATTATATATCGTGATATAGCGATGTATCGCGATACAGTATTTTTGAATATCATTTACTTGTAAGGCACAGAAAGTTAGATTTCTATCAGAACTCCATACTCAGATTGGTTTAAATCAATTTATAAATTTGAAGATATATATGTTTTGCTTAAGAAAGATATTAAATAAATTGACTACATTGTACAAATCTTACTTAAAATATTTATTGAAATGTTTGTTTAGAAATTCATAATACGCTTGAAACAAAGTGTTAAGGACTTTTTTTTAAAGCGTTTTTGAGAAATTAATATTTTCTTGTACTATTATGCATAAATAATTACATAATTATTAAATTCGATCGTAATGTTCAATTTCTAAATGAAAAAGTAAATGCAAGTTTTATTACATTTTCTAAAAGAGATCACGCAAAAAGCGAAAGATTTCTTAACTTAAAAATAAATAATAAGAAAACAAATAAAATTGAAATTTATCAATATACTTAACTAACAGTATAGAAAGAAAATTTAAAAAATAAGTTCGTTAGAAATTATTTGTATGTTTAAAACAATGTGCTAAATAAATTTTAGAAAAAAAAAAAACGCTTTTAAAACATTATTTATTATTATTATTATTTCAGATAAATAATTAAATTAAATTGAATAATGA
>NC_092204.1:21336722-21356359 GCF_043381705.1 Parasteatoda tepidariorum
TTATATTATATTATATTATATCATATTATATTATATCATATTATATTATATATTATATATTATCAATGTCAAACCAGAAGAAGAAACTTTAATCAAACGCGTAGAGATCAGCAGCTCACTGTTATACTCAACTTAAAAATTTTTAAAATAGACCACTATATTTTTATTACTCTACAGTATGAATAACATGCTATTAATGCATGTTATTTATGAAAAATAAGATTATTTTCTGCTTTGAAACTAAAAGCTGAAACACTTCTGGTCATTAAAACTACTTCACCAGGAGGGCGACACACCACGAACGTGAAATTTGCAGGACGGATAAAACATGTTGTGGTATTCAAATGATTAGCTTATCAGTGCATTCATGCAAAGCAGGCTGCGGTAACGACGCCTACAACGGATATAAAAGAGATTTAACTGTAAACTTCTCATACAGAAATTGAATTTGAGCGTTGTTCTTGGGGAAAAAAGTTTTGTTATGTCTCGTGTAAGAAGGAAAAATGCCTACCAGGAAGTGTCTGACTTTGATTAAAGTTGAATTGTGGCTTACCAGGATTGCAGTTTATCATACCTAAGTTTTGCTGCTCGAGTTAATCGAGATTCCATGACAGTTAGCAGAATAAGGTTGATAACCATCGTATTGAATCATCGGTCCCCCTTCACTAACATCTGAGAAGACAGGCATGTTATCCACGTGGCCTTAAGGGATCGTACAGCTGCGTCATGAACCCTGAGTCAACAAATGGGGTCATTTGCATGACAGCAAGTGTCTAAAATAACAGTTCGACGACTTCTGCAGCAGCATGGACTGTTAGCACCGCGACTGCTGCTTCATCTACCCTTGACGCTGCATCACAGGCAGGGGGCCCCCAATGGTGTGATCAACGACAAACCTGGAAGCAGGAATGGCATCACGTTTTTTTTCAGACGAATCCAGGTTCTGTATGCAGCATCATGTTGGTCTCATCCGTGTTTGGTGACTTCGAGGAGAACGCCCATTGTCAGCTTGCATTTGAAATCGTCCTACTGGCCCATCACCTGGAGTAATGGTATGGGGTGCCATTAGATACACGTCTCGATCACCTCTTGTTCACATTGCTGCCACTTTGAACATCAGCCGTTACACTTCCACTTCTGGTGTTAGTGCCAGTTGCTCTGCATTATTTTCGAAGCCTCTATAACTCTAAGTTTAATCAGGGCAATGCACGACCGCATGTTACCCGAACTTTCCCGACCTTCCTTGACATAGAACATGTTGGTCTGCTGCCCTGACTAGCACGTTCGCCTGATATCTCACCTAATAAAAACGTGTGATCAATGGTTGCCGAACAACTGCCAAACCACCATTTGTTTGTCACTACGGTCGATGAATTGTGGCATAATATTGAAGCTGCATTGAATGCTGTACCCGTCCATGCTGTCGAATCGCTGTACGTCTCGATGCCCAGGAGAATAACAGCTGTACTGCTGTCAAGGGAGGCTACTCTGAGTACTGATTCCTCAGGATCCATACAACCAAATATCCTGAAAATTTAATCACTTGTTCTTCCAACTATAATGCATGTGCCAATTAAATATCATTTTGCTTTCTCGCTCCTTCCTAGTGCAACAATTTTAATGGCCAGTAGTGCATTTTGTTCTTCATTTGTAACCTTTTTTGCGACAAATATCTTGAACGCAATATTCTCTGCTTTCGAAGTAAACTTTGCTAAAAATTAAAGATGATTACGAAATATAAGTGTATAAACTTACTTCAAATTTAGGAGTAGAGTTATATGTAATTGTTTCCATGTTGCTCAGATCAATAAAAATTTCAATCCTCTCTTCAAATCTTAAAAATAAATAAATAAAACTCAAGATAGTAAAATTTAAGAATCTACTGTTTAATCATTTTAGGTAACGGAAATTGTTTTTTTAGAATCCGAGTAAGAAATTAATCGTTTATTACTAAATGCATTTTAGAACTTTATCCAATTGCTATTATCATGGTCAATAAAAGTGTATTTTTATTGTATCAAAGGTAATAATAGCTTATTATGCTATCCGTAAAGTAGTTTTATAACTGACGTTGAACAGCAGATCCAATTTTTGGGCTTACGCCTTCCATTGTTAAACTCCGTAGCCTTGTAATTTTAAACCCAATCCAGAAAACAAGGGAATCAAGTATTAGAAGAAATTTGCCTTCGAGAGGACTCTTTTGATGGAAGTAACCCGCGTTTGCGTTACATGCAGAGATAGACAGCGAAATCATCCCACTTTTTGCTTGACGGCAAAGACGCTTTAACCCATGATCTGTTTGCCACTGAGGATATTTCATATCAGCACTGTCGTCGGTGTAAGCCAGATGCAGATTCGTATCGCATAGCAATCGTTCACTGGCATTACCTGGAGATGAAGGCCACGAGAACCTCCAATGGCTAGCTTGTCGGTAAAGTATAGTATTATTATATCACAATATAAATAAGTTCAATTATTGAAAGTTAGAATCATTTTAAAAGCACTTAAAAGTTCTAATCATTTTGCCAAATAGTGGTCAAATGGTTGGTCAATATGAATTCCAAATCCGACTCACTTCGACTACAATGCTGACATGAAATATCCTCAGTGGTAGTCGGATCATGGGTAAGAATCCCCTTGCCGTTGTGCTGGGATTGTTGGGTAAAAGAACGTGCTTCAATGGAAGTCAATATTTTCGCCATCAGTAAAAAAATAAATAAATATGGCACGTGAGTATAGGTTAGACCGGGTCTGGTCAAAATAAAGAAAATTTAAAAGGATAAAACATACCTTGTGCAGACGTGATGAAGGACAACTAAAAAATCCTCCCCAAAATCTGAAAAAGTTCACGAAATGAACAAAGTCATTTTGTTAGCAAAAAGGAAAGTTCGCTTTATTTTACTTGTAAGGCACTCAGGTTCAATGCAATTCATAATGATGGGATATAGGTGTTTAAAAAACTAAATCAGATTAAACACTGCATAAATGGCTTGATGGTGAAGCGGCAGAATCTAGCTCTGCAGGCTGTTAAATACACAATGGCGAAATCACTCTAGCTTGTTGAGAAAAACATGGCGACGAAAATGATGTTATGTTGGGAAGGATGACGGCTACACTGCCCATCTGGATCATGGCACTCGGATGATGTTCCAAAGCGAACTAAAGGCAAGATGCTGACATAACCAGGAAGGTGCTCAGGAAACCAATATCTATCATTGATTTTAAAATAATTGTTGTTGATATAATTTCTGGTATTTTATGTATGTTTAATATATGTTTTATGTATCTACTCTCGTAGGGCAGGTCGAGTTACAAATAAACAATACCGTACAATGAACGGCAATAACAGGAAATGAAAAGTTTTATTAAAAAATTCGATCCACGTAAAAGGACGCTTAAAACTATAGAATCTTGTTAATACTTTGATTACACTTTTTAATAGAAAAAAAACTCTATTGATCTTAAATTGTCGATTGACAGTCGATTATACAGAATGTCTCATAGTCACTGATATTTTTAAATACTTTTAGATTTCGTGTCACAAGTAAAGTTTGAAAAATATATGTAATGGTGTTTTTAAAACTCTTTTTAAACCTGACTAATCATCAAATATATCAAAACATATTTGGTTGTTGGGAAATTCATAAAAATTTGAAAATATGTCTGATTTTCAGCATTTATATAACAAAGTGGTGATTACAGATTAATTTGTGAGATTAGTAACAAATCCCTAAATATGAAATACTATGGAAAAAAAGTCTGTCTTCTTACGGAGAAGGTTCTGTTTCAACGGTGCATCTATCCTGAAAAAAATTTAAAGTAAAAATTGTAAGAGAAAATAATCTTTTCAAATAAATTTTTTAAAATGGTTTCAAGAAAAGTAAAAGAATAAACATAATGTGATCTTGTATATAAAAAAGTCATCACTTTCCAACTTCTCATGTGGTTAGAAAGCTAAATATAGCTGAAGTCTTCACTCTTAATTATTGTTGTTGTTGTTATTAATCCCACTTGTCAATATCAGCACGCCTGATGTGGGATACCAAGCGAATTTAAAGGCAGAGGGGTGCGTTATTTTCAGTGGTACTATTTATGTCCAAAAATACGATTTCTGTGACGCACACATCACTGCCCGTTTTACAGGATAGGCCAATTCATTCATCCACCGATGATAGTTTTGACCTAAACCAGAGAACGATCAGTCTTAAATTCCCTCAGTAACCTTTCAGGAGTATTATTTGTTATGGAAACTTAGAAGACTTTGTGACTCCGACAGATTTAACATGTACTAATCACGAATTAATACACGGGAATTTTTCGGCCGGTTGGATTCGAACACACGGTTGGTTTCTCTCTTATTTTTCTAATCATGTGCATAAAATTTGCAGTAAGATAGGTGTTTTTTAACATTGTGCTTAGGCTTCGGCTACTGTGCTAAACTTAACCCCTTCACCATGCCGCATAGAGGCTAACAGTTAGTAAAAAATGCTAAAGCCCTATTTATTATCATTTGTAGTGAGATTTGTTGGTGCAAGTCAGTTTGTCCAGCAGGACAATTCATCAATTCACAGTGAAAAATCTTCAAAATGAAAGTTTTTCGTATAATAAGTTGGTTTTCCTGCCTTCACACAAATCTCAATTCCCAAAGAAACCTATCCTCCCCTAGTTGACATTTTTGAAGGTTTTCCATTGTTAGACCAACATAATCTTGATGGTAACGTTCAATAATTCCATCATGATCCCTTATATTTCCGATAGTATCCAACATAAGTAAACATCACCCCAATGTAGGAATTCCAAAAAATTTGCAATTCTCCAACATAAAAATAGCAACTTGTTTTGATGGTTTGCCATGTTAAAGAATAAGAAATTTCCGTCATAGTTTCTTGGAAATCATACATTGGAATGAACATGAACAACCATCATCCCAATGTAGGAATCCGTATTGATTTATGATGGTTCAGTATAAAAAAATTGTTTTAATGGTATATTCCTGAGAATCAACAAGAATTCCCCTTAAACCATCATGGAAATGTATAACTGGAACCATCGCGGATCATAATGGTTGGTTGGTCTGGGAGAATCAAACTTCTCTTGATGGTTAATCATCATAGTATTAAAGTAGCATTTTTTATCATGGAATGGTGAAAATTTGCTGGCATATCAAAAACCATGCACCCAAAATGGAAAATAGTGGATGATGGGGACCATCAAATGATCTTGGACCATCATAAATGTCCCTGGAAGTAACATAAACCATCAACATGATTTGATAGAACCATCAAGAATTTTGACTTGGGTCAGTATATAACAATAAAACAACAGTTTCAGTCTGTGGCAGACTTGGAATGATATTAATTTTTTCTTGAGGGCTCAGAAAATGATACGTGACATCGTGTGTTTCATGTCTTACGCGGTCGATATATTGGCTTTTACCATCAGTGATTTTATTATGACAGAAAACCCTTTCCCCCCTTTTTTTACTTATCCGATTTTTTTCTTACCAGAGACAGGCAGGACAGGAGTTACTGATTGTAAATGTATGTTTCGTTATAGACTCTATTAATATTGATGTTTGGTTCTTATTGATTTTCTTTTCGTCTAGATATGGCACAAAATCAAAGTGGCTTTTCTTCATGGGGCATATTCATCAGTAGTCAGTTACCCTACAAATTTATTAAAAACTTCAGACTAATAAAACGTTTAGACTTTTAGCGAGTTTTTTAAAATTTTTTATTCAGACCATTGTCCGGTTGTCCCTAGCAACAATTGTTTTACCCAAATATGATTTTAAACAACATAATCTTTTACAGTACTTTAAAAAAAAAGTTTGTTTATACTTACATCACGAGTTTCTGAAACATCCCATGAAACTTCGTAGAACATGTCACTGCAAGATTTTAAAAAATAATAAGTATTTATTTATTTTTTGGATAATCTTTAACATGTAAATTACGTTATGACTCTATTTATATCTATATGCACAGTGACCGAATAAAGAAGATATCACCCTGAATAACTTTCATTCTAATGATCGGATTTTCACGTGCTAATGTTCAATCTTAATGGTCTCTGGGGCGGGGGACTTCGAATATGATGATTAATTAGTCCTAATTATTAAAAGAAATACAAAATCAGACGCAAAAACGCATAGTCTTTGAAAAAACATACAATTTTCTTTTTTACATATTTGGATTTCTGATCCTCAAAGTAGAGCCACAGTTACAGCTGTTTAAAGTTAGGTCCCTTCATGTAAATTTCACTTTTTTAATTTTTGATCATGTGCTTAAAACGAATGACTCAATTTTAAAAAATTGCACTCACTCATGAAACTCTTTTATCCTAAGATAATTTCAATCAAAAAATAATATTTATTAACTATTTAATACTTTTATTAAAATTAATACTGGATGAAAATATTTTGAACTATGAGCCATAAATTTCCTTATACCATATTCATCTACGTTTTTTCTTCTGTGAAATCGAAAGTTTCAATTTTTTTCTTTTAGAAGAAACTGAAAAAAATTAAAACTATTTAGTTCTTAAATTAAAATTTGGGGACAGGGAAAAAATATTTAAATGGAGCGATTATTGCCTAAATTTGGTATATTAACAAGGAAATTGATTTACGCCAACTTAGCGTAAATTTCATTCTTGATTTTTCGCTGTTTTGATTCGCTTTCTTTTTTAATGATAAAATACGATGCTCCTTTTAAGTCATTTACTAATTTATACTTAATTTACTAAAGTTATTTAAAAAAAATAATATAGTGCACGAATATCGAGTTTCATAGAAACATATTTTTGATTGAATATAGTTATTCTTCTGCCTCTTAAATTTTAGTTTTTGTTTGAACCATTCCACATTTGATTCAATTTTAGTAATGAGCATAAGTATTCATTTATTAGGATTAATCTATATATCAATTTTTCAATGTGGGCTATTCCACGGTAACTTACGTTACATTCACATAAACTTTATTGCATTGAGAACTTAAAAGCAAACAAATAATACGAATACACATATTAAAATAAAGTGATTTCTTAAAATTACAATCAAAACCAAAAGGAATCTAATTAAAATAATTATTATTTTTCAATTTAAACAGTGTAAAAGCCTAAAATTAGTGTGGTAACTTACGTTACCAAAAAAGGAATGGCATAAATTTGCAATATGCTTGAAGGCAAAATTCTGTTCTTATACAAAAGTTTCATGATTAAGATTATATGTATCATTTTTCTGACATGTTTAAATATTTCTTATGCCTAGATTTAAGATTTTATTTCAAAAGTTAAATTAAATATAATTTTTTAAGTGGGTAACTTACGTTACGAAATTCACTTTGTATCAAACTTTTATCAAATAATGTACAAATGCAAATTAAGTTGTTTAAACAGTATAGTGCAAGGGAGAAAAAGTGTACATGAAGTAAATTCAGATACTTTTGATTCACACATAACTGCAAACTTATTAAGTCCTCTGTTATTAACTAGTACAGGAGGCTCAATTCTTTTCACCATGCTTTCTTTCTGGTAGAATATTTCATCCCTTTTTTCTGGCCAGTTACAATAGATTCCCACAGCAGCCATTACATCGACTTTAAATTCTTGCTCTACAACAAACATTACCACACCAGGATATAACATGTCCTCCTATCTAACCATATATAAACCCCCAGCATTTATCTTGGATTCATCATTTTCTTTTTCAGCATCTTTCACTAAAAAAAACTCTTCTGGTATGCCTTCTTGTACTCTTAAATTGTGGATCTGCTTAATGTTTTTAATCTGTGGAGATTTTGAGAATAGACTAGACACTCCACTCATCTGTTCTAGAGACTTGCACTCAGCTGTTTCTTCTAAACATAAAATAAATTTCTAAAGAATTTCGAAAGATGGAACATTATAAATTTTGTTGAAGGCTTCCTTAGTCAATCAGAACTTTTCATGATTCTTACAAAGACAAACATTGCCTGGAAGTTTGCTACTAAGCAAGGCATGCTTTGGACAAAGCTCAAAGAATTTAGTTTTTCCAGTTTTGCATTCTGGATTTTCTTCCATAAACATTTGGTGCATTTCCTGAACTGAATGATGAAGATGCCGTGCTTGTACTTTTTTTTTGCTACCATTAGCATCTCTAATTATAACTACATCCTTAACTCCCGGAGCCTGTCAAAAGATTTCGTTCAATTTTGAAAAGGTATGAATGCCAACACCCAAATTAATAACTAAAAGCAAGAGTTTCATTAAAATTAATATCTTAAGGCAGTGATAATTTATTTAAACTTTGGTATTGTAACTGGATACATCTTATTTAGTTTGTATGCCAATTTTCAAGAGGAATAAACTCATTTCACATTGGTAACTTACATTGCATGCATGTCAGTAACTTACGTTACACATATTGAATGGGGCACAAAACAATAAATAAGTAATATTTGAAAAGAAAACTATTGCTGCTTATTTAGTGTTAGCCTCTGAGGAAGAAAAAATATTATTCTTACTTTTGTATCACTTGTTCTTTTTTACATATAAAAACTTTTTCTAGTTTTTGGTAACTTACGTTACATACATTAATGTTTAGTTGAAATTTATATAATTAAGTGAATTTAACAACAAAAACTTATTTTAACACTGCACAATATTTCTATTAAGTGTAATAAACAATATTTATTCTTTGGAACATTTTGAAATTAAAATAACGTTAATTTACTGATTTTCAAAATCTGACCATGTTCTTCACCCAAATCAGAACAAGCAAATGCCAATGTTCAATGGGCTACCAACACCAAAAAACTAAATTCTCAAAAAAAGTCATTATAAATTATCAAACTTCAAACCTTTCTAATTCAGAAAACATACAAAATGACAACATTATTCTTATTTGAATTTTCCAATGCTTTTCCCCTTTTTCATGGAATTGCCCATGTATATTTTATTAACTAAACAATAAAAATATAAACGAAGAGGCTAGCTATAAAAAAAGTTATCTTATTTGTTTGGTTTGTGAAAAGTAAATACATATTGCAACTCTAAAACCCACCGTTTTTTCCTTTTTTTTTAAAAAGAACAAATTAGAACCGTAATTTTATTTTGACGTTTAAACTTTACTTTTGTTAAAAGTGGTTTTTTCAACTTAAGCACAATTCACAAAATATTATCATTTGTTAGCAGGAAAATTCCTTATTTGTTTAAACAGCAATTACTAAAATTTAAAATTTGTGAAAGATTATAAATGCCATGCCTTTTTTAGAATCATCATCTATTGGAAATATGTAACAAAAATATGTAATTTTTGAACCTATTTTATTAATATATGCAGGGAAAAGTTTAATATACATACTTTTAACAGAAACTATGAATACAAATTTTTCCAATATTTCATCATGAGAGGATAAGAATGATATTTTTCAATGAAATCAACTCAATGATATCGTTATTTCCAGAATTGAATTTTATTTGAATGACACATTTTATTGCTTAAAAGCTAAAACGAGAAACAATTTAACTATTCCGAAATTAAATATTTAGCTATTATACTTATTCCATTAATTTGTTTACAGCTGTAACAAATATAAGGATATGCGTTGGAATTCCCGTTTACTGTTATACTATAAATGCATTATCATATTGCTTGAATAATTTATTTTAAGCAATTTATTTAATAATTTTGAGTAATTAATGTTCAAAAAATTAACTCTGTTGAAGTATGCCTGAAGTGTACCCCAAAATTCATCTAGAATAAATTTTAGAATTGTTTAATGAAATGCGTTTTCAAACAATTTTGAGTTGAAAGGAAACGTTAGCTTGTTTGAAACAACTGCCCTTGTAACTATTTAAGTTTGATTTTCTGTGCTAGGGGACATTCCATTTTCTCAGTCAACTTTTAAAAATTCAGGTGTTAAAATTTTTTTTGAAAAAATGCTATTAAGGCCACCAGTAAATATTGTGCTAGATTTATTTATTTTTAGAAAGTAGTGACTATTAATTATTCACACTAAGAACCTATGCTTTTATCTTACGCAAGACTTATTTTAATATCGCAGGAAGTAATTTAATATACTTTGTTACTAAATGTTTTATTGCTTATAGACTTCTGGTCTGACTTGACTTGACTGAAGTCGGAGACCAAAAGAGGAGTAGAGTAGATGTCTTCCCAGAAGAGACCAAGACAGTCCAGGGTATGATTGGCGAAAACCCGGTGTAGATGGCATTTAGGGCGAAGGGGGTAGGTTTTATTTCCTTCGGAAAATAGTAAACCCTTTAGATGGCCTGTAGCTAGGCGGGAGAGGGTGATGCAGACTCTCCTTTCAAAGGGAAGAGTCAAGGAAACTCCAGGAATATTTCCCTTATACCAGTGAAGGGGAGGGGGGGGGTATCAGTCAGTCTCCGAGAAGCTGGGATTTCTTCAGGGAGTAAAGTTCAAGATAGGTAAGATCAGAAGAGGTAGGGTGTGGTTGGCTGCAACCCTCTTTAACCAGGCTGCACGCTAAGTTGTTCCCATAGAGACTGATGTTAGAAGGAATCCACTTCAGGTGAATATTATACTGAAGGGACAAGAAGTTTAATTTGCTTAAAATGGAAATATTGCTTTTGTTGCCAATTTGGGTCCAGTTGTTGATATGTTGTAGTGAGCTGCGGCTATCAGAGAGTATCCAAAGGTCTTCAAATCAAAGGTCATTTTGCATAACAAATTCCAGTCCCCTGTTAATAGCAAGAAGTTCACTTCTGAAAACAGATTAGAGTCTGGGTTACGTTGGCAGAGAGAAAATTTATCACCAGGAGTCTCGATGTACACTCCGCTACCAGCATTATTATCGATTTTGCTGCCGTCCGTGAAAATTTTGGTGTCTTGTTTTGAAAGAGTGTTAATAATTTCAAGAGTCAGTTGCTATAGATGGTCGGGCAGGAATTCCTTCTTATTGACAGGATTGGGAATGTTGTAATGGAAGAAAATTTCTGGAAGATCTTCAGAAGGGTTCAAAGAACTGTGAAAGGAGTGCGGCTCTACATTATCGGCAAGGAGGTTTTGGATAATAATCTGGCTAAATGAGCTGTTTCTCTTGAGCCTTTGAGAGAAAATCCAACTGCTGAGGTAGTCAGAAGTCTTGTTATGTTGTCTAAAGCTGAGGAGCTTGCTACAATATTTTACCATGCTGGTCTGTCTTCTGGTATGGAGAGGCAAAAGTTAGCTTCGTAACGTACAATATCGGCTGGGCAACTCTGTTTCAAACTTGTGATGATACGGGTATCACTTAGTTGGACCTGTTCAAGTTTATTTAGATTCGTTTCAGGTGCACGGCAGTAAACCATATTCAAGAACAGGCTTTATGAGAGCCCGATAGGTAGTTCTCAGAGTGGTCGCATCCGCACCACAGTATCTGCCAACAATGTAGTCTTAAAAAAAAAGGAAAAAAGCGAATCACCCTGACTAATTTTCGTTCTAATTGTCGGATTTTCACCAACAAAGTGTCAATATTAATGGTTCCTGGGGGTGACCTTAAATATACTAATTAATTAGTGCTAACTATTAATTAAGTTACGAAATAAGACACAAAAGCGTACTTTCTATGAATAAACATCCATATTTTAACATATTTGGATTCTTAACCTTCAAAATATAGGGGGTACCCACAATCTGGGAAAAATTGTCCCCTTAGTTTGGTCAGGAAAGCGATCCAAAGTTCGGACCCCTTAATTTTAATTTCACTTTTTGTGTTTTTAGTCATATTTTTGAAACTAATAAAGTGATTCAAAGAAAATTGCTCTCACTTATGAAACCCATTTACGCAAAGATAGTTTCATTCAAAAACTAAATTTTAATAATTATTTATTATGTTTCATTATTTAATTTCATTGTGGATGGAGAAATTTTCAATTATGAAGAATAAATTTTTTTATATCTTATTAATTTACGTATTTTTCTACATCAAAATCTAAATTTTCAGCAATTTTAATATGGTATAGAAGCCAAGAAAAATTAAAGTTAATTATTTTTAAAGAAAATAATTTAGTGACAATGAAGAAATATTTAAAAACGGCAGTTAATCTTTAAATGTAGTTAACTTACGAGGACATGAATTACGCGAGCGTAGAGTAAAATTTCATTCATATATTTTCGCTGATAACCGATTGCTAATCCTTTTTTTTAAACTATAAAATACAATTTTTTTTTAGTTTTCTGAAAATTTATTTTTTATTTAAGAGATTTGAATAAAACATTTTATTGAATAAAAACATTTTATTAGCGAATGAGAGTTTTATAACAGCATGTTTCTGATAGAATGTAATTATATATCAGCTTTTTTCATTTTAATTGTTAGTTTGCTCTTCTAATAATTGATACAATTTCAATTATATACCAAAGTATGTATAGATTTGCAATAATATGTTTATCATTTTTTTCAATATCCCTATTATAATTATTAATACGAATGCGTAGTCAGCATTTTTAAGCATTTTAAAGCATCTTTACATCTTATATATCGCCTTTATCGTAAAATAAATTTGTAAATTACCTGTCTGCGCGTGTTTCGCAGAATTATTATTCGAACTTTTTAATTTAATTTTAACGTTTCTCAAAATCTTATTTTTTATGCTGCATATATATTATTTTTTCCGTTAATATACTAATCAATTGTTTTAGTACTTTAATTTTTGTTTTCCTTTAAAATAAAATTATTTTTTAAATTATTGTTAAGTTTTTATTGAAAGAAAACTTAGAATTATTGCCAGCTAGCTCTGAATTAAATCTTGTTAAGAAACTGAAAATATTCTACTGATCAATATCATTCGATGCAGAACAGCTGACTATTTACTAAGCATACTATTGTTTTCAAAAAATGTAGATAAATCATTAATTTTCGTTTTTATTGTTTCTTATTTATTTGAGTAGGGGAGAGTGGGGTCAATTGTAACATTTTTTACTTAACTATTTTTAACTAACAAAAAATCCATGTGGTTATCAGGAAAGTACGACAGACGAGTAAAGTAGACTATCCTCTACTAGAAAAAAAAAATAAATACCTTATTTTAAATGTTATTATATTAGTTATTAACAATTTTTGACAGTCGTGCACTTGTTACAATTGTCCCCACTTACGGGGTCAATTGTAACAGTTCATAAATTCAACTAAAACATAGTTAATTATACATATTATCATAGTTGTGATATATTTTTTTATTGATCAAAATAGTAGTGATATTTTAGGAGTAAAAATAATAATGAGCAGAGACCTAAAGGGTTAAACTTTTAACTTTAAGGGGTTAAAAATTTTAATTTATGCTGTGAAAATTTTCAAAATTAAAATTGCACATGCAACATAATATAAATGATATAGGAAACTATTGGTGGTTCTTAAAGAGTTAAGTAATGGTTTGCAAACATAAGATTACTTATTTTCAGCTGTTATAATCGGCCCTTTACTTATTGTTACAATCGGCCCCAAGATGCCATTTCAGCTTCATTTGTTAAAAACAATGCTAGTTAATTAGCAAAACTTAATCTCTTTTTTTGAAATGTTAATTAAGGTGTCCACTTATATATTCGGTTAATAATTTTTATTTGTTTAAACAAAATTACTTTGTTGCGATATAATATTCTAATACCAAGAAAAGTACTTACGTAGGGTGAAAATACCTTTTGTGATGTAACTCTTTCAAAAGTACATAAAAATGGTTGCCAACAGAGGTGTGCATGCAGATTTATTATTGTGCGCCACCTAGGAACCAAATCTAGAACCCGACACTCGAAATTTTTGCTCCGTTACAATCGTACCCTGTTACAATTGACCCCATTCTCCCCTAATAAATAGTAAATGCGTATGTGTGCGCAGCAACAAAATACAACAAATTGTTTTATTTTTTAAATGAACAAAATTCTATGGACATGTAATTTTATTTTGACGTTCAAAGATATTCTTGCTCTCTAACTTAAAGAAAGTTGCCCTTTTCTTTTAAAAAGTTGAAAATATCTGCTTAAAATGTTGTTTATATTATTTCTCAGCTTTTGCACAGTTCAAAAAAATATTGCTATATCAGAAAAATGTTCGATATGCCTTATTTTGTTAAAGAACTACTAAAATAAAAAATTGTAAAAAGATTCGAAGAGCGTGCTATTTCCAGAATCATTATCTCAAAAATTACTCTTTTTCTATCTTTAGGAATTTTTCTACTTACATAGCCTATAATAGTTTTAATACACGTTTTGAAGAAATAATGAATTCAAATTATATTCATAATAGGTAAACAAGAATATTAATAATTCATTGATAATTGTTTCATTGCACTGAAGTAGTTAATTCTTTTCGAAACAATCGGTCTTTCAACTATTTAACTTTGATTCTTTGAACTAGGGGTCATTTTATGTATAACATTCAAGTTTAAAATTTCAAATATAAAATGCAAAAATTACAAGATTGCGAAAACTGGTTTTAATTAATAACAAAAAACGAGCAAAATCGTCGGCAAAAGAAGTTGTCTCATGAAAAGAATGTCAGAGTTAATAACTGTAACAAGTGTTACTCTTGTTTAATTTGGGGCATTTTAAACCTAAATTTTTCTTTCATTTAATTTGTTTTAATAAACTAAAAAAATGTGTGTTTAAATAATATCCATTCCTTTTAATAGATACCAAGTTTACTTAGTATCATTCGCAAATCATATGAAGTGTAAATTCTTGAGCTCACGCGTAGGGTAGTAGGATGCATGATCAGTAGTTTCAAGAGTGAACTCTTATATTAGAAGGCATCTAACTTCTTTAAAAATTCTAATTCGGAAAAATTCTGGTTACTTTCCAAATTTTATAAAGCATGTGTTTTTTTTAAAAGGTTATTTATATAATTTTCGCATTGGTCATTAGCGAAGCAAATGACGAAGCAAAAACGAAGACCCTAGTAAGCAGCCGAAAACTACATCATAATGAATTATTAAACTTTATTTTTAATTCTCTAACCTTGCTATTTAAATTATTATTCCAGACCAGGAGCATAAGCGGGAATAATTCTCCTCTAGCCATGACATTGTCTAGAGCCTCAGAGGTATTACAACTGAAGGAAGAATGGGTCTGAGTTGCATAATTTAGTATCATAAAGTCATTGTCATCAATCATTTGAAGAATATCAGTACCGCGTTCATTACAGCTGGACCAGCCCCAGATGTCATGTTTCGCATGCAGATCACCGACGATGATAGAATTTTCTGCCCTTAAATTGGACAAACCCTCAGGTGCCTTTTTAGAATTGGGAGGGTGATAGATTTTGAAGATCTTTAAGAGCCTACCTTTCAACAAAATTTTTATTCCCTGTTTTTCAAGATCCAAAGGTTGGTATACAGGTATGTCAATGCTTTGGTAGTTAATATCCTTAATTAAGAGTGCCATACCTCCTCCTCCCTTAGCGATGCGATCTTTCCTGTAGATATTATAACCTTTGTATTTCAGAGCAGTTTCAGACTTCAATTTAGTTTCACTTCAGTTAGCAATTATCTGGGCATGATTAATTTCAGCCAAATTTCGAAGTTGGTCTAGTTTAACTCTAGAAGTCAAAGTAGTCAATCCATTTGTATTGCATTGTTGAAGTTTGAGTTACTAAACGAATAATGGCAAGTTAAAGGTAAAAACTTTACTGATTTAAAAAGTAATAAATATCAAAAGTAGCGTTACAAATAGTCACCCATTCTCAAGACTAACGTGACGTTAATTTTTAGACGCTCAAAACATTCCATCTTTATATTTTTTGAAGTCAATGAAGTTTTTATTATGTTGCTTTATTATACAAATTTACATTTGGGTAAGAATTTCATGCTCGTCATTCGTATTTTTATATTTTAACAGAGTTCATGTGGTCTTTAAAAACGCAAGAAGACTGTTGCTTTATTATTATAACTATAAAGTTATTTTTAACTTTAAAATTAAAATTTTAAAATCAGATAGTTTGAGTTAATGAAATAGAATATTTTATCTTCTAAGTTTTGTTATCACCATTTCAGTATCTTAAGGACCTTACGAACTCTGTTTAAAAAAAGAGTATCGTATCAGATGTAAGAAGAAATAAATGTAATAAATGTAGTAATTAGAGAGCATGTTGAGTGTCCTTACATGGTGTTAAATAAGTTTCCGTATGTATCGAAAAATAAGGATGCTATTTGCAAATCATCTTTATCTAAAGAAAACCATGTTACCTAAATATTTGGTTGAATGGGGCATTTTTTGAAAAAAGAATCTTACAATATACAACAAATCAATTCAACATGTTTTTCTTATACATAACATAGTTCAATACTTTGAAATGCCACTTTTCATTACTTGTTTTTGAAATGCCATATTAATTTTTATTTTTTACGTTCACATCTCTTTATAAATATTTTTCCTCACTTAATTAATCAGAAGCTAGTAAATGATTAAAAAATTATACTCGTCAGAGACTTTTGAGAGCCCTAGATAAATATCCATACTATTAACTACATACACACAAATTAAACATACTTTCTTTCATATAAGTTCTTCAGTTGAAAAATTAACTATCAAATTTAAAACTTACAAGCAGGCCGGTCCACAGTTTTTAATCTGACAGTCAGAGATTTCTTTTGCCATTTCTGGCGTTATCGCCTCTGAAATGAACAAGGATACTCTTTAATTATGTCCAACAAATTCATTTTAATTTTATCAAAAATAAATTTTAATAGTATTCATTGGCACTGTTAAAAAAGAATAGTTTAACAATAAAGCCCTGTATTTTTGATAAACATAACGTGCTTAGGGCACTTTTCAAAATGTATTGTAAAAACAATGAAATTAATAGCATCTAGTGTTGAATTCTATTGTTGATGGGCCTGATTTATAAGCTAAATATTTATTACTTATGCAACACACTTTTCGATTTAATGTTAATTACTAACTGCTCCACTTAAGGTCTTGTTTCTTAGGACAAGCGCCTTATCTGGGCGTCAGCGGGACGTCAAAGTTCCGCTGACGCCAACAAAACACTGGTGTGTTAGCTCAAGGCCTGGTTTCTTAGAACTAGCGCCTTATCTGGGCGTCAGCGGTAAGTTGACGTAGAGCTGACGCCAAAAAAAATACTTTTTTGTTAGCTCAGCTTGAGCAGTCGGTCCAACGCAGACATTATCTCTCATTGCGCATGCGTTAATAACGTAAACAAATATTTATTTTGAATTTGTATTGATTTTGTTATTGTCGACCAGTGTTTTAGAGAACAAATAATGACTTTGTCCAAGAAAAAACACATTATAGCTGAGCTAAATGAAGAGTGCTATGTTTAATGAAGAAGCTATGTTTAATGTCAAAATCAAAATCTTGGCTGATTTCAATGTGCTGTTGGATGTAGTCCGCCATTGCTTCTGTGGTTAACGTCGCGTTGTAATCTAACTGCAGTTGAGTTGGACGGCAATTGTAGTTCAAGATGAGCGTTCGATGACGTATACTATCAAACTCACAAATGGACCAATCAGAGGTTAGCGCTGATTTCCAGCTGACGGCGTACTGTCCTAAGAAATCAGGCCTTAACGTATCAATATATCTACTTTTTGGGCATCAGATCACCACTATGGTACACCTGTTTATTGAGTATCTTACATCAATGTGCTTACGCTTATAAACGACAAAATGTGCAGTGACATTACCATGCGTGAATCACATGCCTCGCTGCATTCATGCCGTTGTAGCAATTCAAAGACCTGTTGCGGAAAAAGAACGTACGCTGCTGCTATCTGGAATTTTTGCTACACACCACATTGTAAAAGACTTAATTCATATATGCGGTTGAGTTTGGTAAATAAAACATACTTACGTTTAAGGTTGAATCCTTTTTTATTTTGTGATGGCCCATAGGCACTCAAAGTAATATTTGTATAGCATTCCTGAATACACTCCTAAAATTTGATATAAAATAATATAAATAATAAAATAAATTTTATCTAAATTACTTTCTAAAAAAATTGATCAATATCTTATTAGCAACATATAGAATACAGAGGACCAATTTTTTTTCCTTTGTTTTATTTTCTCAGCGACCCTTTAGTACCCTCAGGCCCTTTTTTCGAAATACTTTTTTAAAAAATCTTTTTGATTCCAGAGAAATTATTTTCTGACATTAATTACTTTCAAGATTTTTGGTCTTTTCAGTATTTTTGATGGTACTACAAAATACAAGAGATTTGTTAAAAAATATGATCACTTTTTTGTTGATATTCGACTCAACAGTATTTTTTTTTTAATGTTAAAGCTTTTCCTATGTATCACAGTCTCAAGCAGGCGGTATAGATTAGGGTGTCCCAATTTTGACGTCTTCGCTATATTTTTAATTGCAAAATGACTAACACCTGATAAGTTTTGTTTTAGTTTTCTGTATAAAAAACAAAAATTAAATTATCTGAAGACATCGTTATATTAAATATCTTGACTTAAATCTCTCTTATCTGAATCCCATTAGTTTTAAGACTCTCTATTCGGAATAAAAAAAAACTTTGTAATTCTTTTATTTTTAAACGTCTCATTTTAAACATCTGGTGGGATTAATATCGCTTTTTTACGAATACGAGCCCATCATCTTCCCAACTAGGCTATCCCACCCTCATAAAAGTAAAGAATTGTGATAAGGGTGAAAACTAATTCTAATCTTAATAACAAAATTTTCTAGAATACCAAATCTGTTCCCTCGCATCTTAAACATTACATCGGTGAACGAGTACACCGGTAGTTTTCAAAGAAGTTAAGAATAGCAAAGGTAGTTTATGGTGCAAGAAAGCTTATTGTTGACAATTGGTTATCCATTCATAATAAAAAAAATACAGCGTTACTGAACAGGGAGTAAAGAAGAAAAAATAGATTCTTACTCTTTCATTTGTAGGTCCATGACCATCTCTTGTATTCCATTTTTCTAAATAATCAATGCAATTTGTGTCGTATGGATGAGGAAGAAGATTCTTTACGATCTAAATATTTATTAGTTATTCTTAACAGTGCAGTATAAAAACGTATAAAAATTGTGAGCTTCGTGATTAAAGCACATTTTTACTTGTACATGATTTGAAGGTACTGTTGCTCATGAATTGAAGATATTCAGTCTTTTTCTAATTGGGACGAAGAAAACTTAAAGGGGTATGTTTAAGTTTGCGACCTAGATAATTCAAGTCACTTTCCAGTTGAAATATTTTATACTGAATCGAATAAAACAAGTCCCGATCCGTTGGATTCGTAGGCATTTTAAGATAGAAGTAGACGTTGCTATCAAGATAGGCATGTTCATATCGAAGTACGAGTTTCTGCCAAGGTAGGCATGGTCACATCACGTACGAAAGTCACCAATGAGAGAAGTATAGTTATCAATAATGTCAACCTTCATCTATGATAAGGTACCCCAACATAGAAGCGAGTTTGCATGTCTTATAGTGAATTGGAAGCGTATTTTTGTTGTGGTAGACACATTACAGGTTGTTACAGCTTAACAGCACTCTCGTGATCTCTAAATAGTCACAGGAAGCCAAATTGTAAGAGTCATTGTTTCCAAAATGCTTCATGAGACATGGATATTAGTAAGAAGATTTCTGCTTTTCGCATAACGTTGACCTTTGCCAGCAGAAGGGTCCATTTATTTAGTAGAGGTGAAATATATATATATATA
>NC_092204.1:21356976-21386756 GCF_043381705.1 Parasteatoda tepidariorum
TGTGGGCTGATGAAAATACTATATATATATATATATATATATATATATATATATTATGTTGTTTGTCTGCGGGTTGAAGAGTGACTTTTTATTATTACTTGTTTGAAAATTAAAGATAAAGTTAATTGTATCAAACTAATTTTTATGCATTTAAGATACTGAAATTAATTTTAATTACTTTTTTCAAGCGAAAAGAATACTTTTTTCTCATCTCCATTGAAAATCCTTGTTCGTAGGGATCTATTAACTGTCGAGAATTGTGAAATGAGATTTGTGCTTTAGTCTCATTGATAAATGGTGGATGTTCATAAGAGGCAAGGTTCAATGCAAGTTCAATATCTGGAAATTTACAAAACTTTTATTGCAACACCAACAAATTAAAGTAACAGTTTATATATTTCATATATTACAATTAACTTCTAAATTAAGTCTTTTTGGTTAAGTACTAATGTATAAAATTTTCTTTCTATTTTGACTCTATCGTAGAGATACAAATTTTGCAAATTAAATTTTGGAAATTAATTTTGTTAAGTTTATAGTTTAAAAAAAATAATTGCAGTAAAATTGCTTAGCTTCCGATAGCGAATAACAGTTGGAAGAATCCATTTAAAGATACTTGCCTAAAACCTCTTTGAAAAGAGAAGGGATTCGCACAAAATGATGCATCAAAAACAAGAGGAAATTGAAGGATTTCCTCAAACGGAACACTACGTTCAAAACAGCATGCACAAAATACCATCAATTCTGATATTTCGTCAGAAAAAGATAACGGTCTAAAAGAGCACTATGTTAAAATATAGATTTCGAAAGATTTTTGGTTGCAGTTCTAATTTCACTAATTAAAGCGCGACTTTACAAAGTACTTTTGAATTACAGAGTTACATAAGAGTTCTTGGAATTTAATTGGTAAAAAGAATTTTAATTCCAGTATTAATTCGAATCCATAAATTTTAGCTACTTAAAATAAAAAGATTACAATTTCTGATCAAAATGGATAAGTCTGAAATTAAAGCAACCTTTTACAGTTAAAAATTGAAGCTTTTCATGATTTGTAACTTGATGATTACAAAGAAGCAGACAAAATAAATTCAATAAATCATTTTCTAGTTTTTTTTTAAAAAAAACCTTAGTGAAAAATAGTAATTCAAATTATTTGCGAACTATACGACTGGTACCTAGAATAAAATTTCGCCGTAAATTTCCCCTTGCTATAGAGTTAGTGAAGTCATATGGTCAAGACTAAATAATTAATTCTTTTTTTAAAACTTTGTTACAAATTAAATGATTTAACAGCATTAAGATAGAAGTAAAGTTTTATTACTATACTATTTATGTTGCTGTCAATGATTCAAATGCTGTATTCTAAAGGTACCTGGCAATGTGTAAAAACTATAAACTTTTCCGGATTATTTTTAACATTTTCGAAAATCGCACAGTATTCCATAGAAAACTGGATTACAAACTAGGCCAGTGAAATTCAAGACCAAGACAAAATAAGGGAAACAATTCTATATTATAATAAATTACTTCATATTTATTCAATACTCTATTCATATTTTTAAAGAAATAATGAAAGAATAAAACTTCAAAGATGTTTATATCATGCCATTTTGCATACTTATTATTGAAGTTTTAATCTTTTAAAGGATTGAGGGAAAGACAAAAAATTACAAATGGCAAACAGTCACCCTATGCCAAAAAAATATAGCATTAAACTTGTAACATGTAAAAAAATTTTTTGTTATTTTATACAACATCTGCATTAAAGTTCGTAAGCCTAGCTTAAATGTTTATCGAGCTACGGACATTTTTATAAAAACATTTTATTTTTGTCATACGTTGTTTTGCTTTAACTTTAAAAATATACAAGAAATTTATCAAAATTTTTAAAGCAGTTTAAATTGTTTTACAAAATTTGCTCGTTAAAATTAAAAAAAAAAATTGGTTTAAAACTGCGCAACATATAAGTAATTAGAATAATTCTTTTATGCTGCTTATGCGCGGAAAATTAAGCTTTTTTAATAATTTTGTAATGAATCGTATTTGGCAACTAATGAAAAAGTCCAATTTGAGTATCTAAATTATTTAAAAAGTGTCAAGCAATTTATTAAGTTGTTTTTGTACTTTTTAAGATTAACTCAAAATGATAAGGGTTATTTTTTTACGAATTTTATTTTGAACATGATTTATTGAATAATAACATCCGCATTGATTGGAATCATACCCATTAAAGAGATTTTTTTTCCAGATGTTTTCTTTTCTTATAATATTCGCGATCGCTACGCTTGAGTACGCTCTCTAGCGGGAGCCTGACAATATCAGGCATTTATTTATTAAGTTTTCATTTAGTTCCATCAGAATCATTGACAGAGTAAGACGCCATTTTCTAAGCAACAAATAAGAAGCATAATTTCCCTAAGGGAAAGACCGAAGAACTTGAAAAAACTCTCCAGAACATTGGCAAAATTTTAGAAATAGAACACGCCAAACTTTCGAAGAAAAATTCTTCAGTAATTTTTAACTTCTATAATCAACAAACGTGCAACCGATAACTTCCGATTTCGGGATCGCATACTGTTACAGCTGTGTGTATTACGGTATAACACAGTTTTTCTGTCTTATCATATTTTAGTGTTTGAACTTTTATTGTAAAGTATCATCATTTGTTCTTTAATTTTGTGTTACGAATATAAAATAATTATTGTAGAAAACTGTGATGTGACTGCATGATGTGTTGTAACTGTGATGTGTTTTTTTTTTAAATTGGTTTATTACAGTTTTTCTATTTATCATTCGCAAGGAAAATCTAGTTCAGTTATTGGTGATGTAACGAATTAAACTATATTAAGAAACATCTCTTTTTTTGAAAAAAAAAAAAAACACATTTATTTAATCTCAAGGGGAGGTGATGGCTTCAACCCCTTCTTCAATGTAGATGTAAATATGGCAAAAATGATAGCGACGTTGAATACATCATCTTAGGTCCGGTAACAAAATCATATGGTTTTATTTCTAAATAAAGATGCAATGCTAACTGATAAAAGGCATAAATGGTGATTACAACAAATTAGTACTTAAAAAAATGACCAAAAAAATTATCCAAAATCGATTTGAGGAAAAAAATAAAGATGACGCAAAATTACGCCATTTCTCCACAAAAAAAAAAAAAAAACAAAAAAAATCCCACCTCAGTGAGGAGTTAAAGCTAGATAAAAATCCAACGAACGGACAGCCGTAAATAATTGACGATCAAGTATCGAATGCAAATGAGTGAACTTGAACTAAAGTGTGATACGAAGTACCTGTCCGCGAAGCGGACAATTGACTTCTTCATCTGAGATGGGCACCTGGAATAATATCTTTAAGAAAAGAGATTTAAGGATGGCTTGGATGGGTAGTTGACTTGGTGGATAGTAGTGATGTCACTATGGCTTGTTTTCTGGTAGGAGGGAACGGAGAAGCTGAACCAGCTCCTCGTTCTGTAGAAGTTCTTGTATCTCTCGGAAGATATGCAGAAATCTGGTAGCAGTATCGGTAGCACTCCTGTGCTCCTTTTTCTTTTGAAGTGACTTTCGTCTTGGTCTCGCAACACAGCCAGTAAAACAGGCGGAATGCTCCCATTGCAATTTATGCGAGTGGCAGGAAGGCTTCGTGGTTTTGTGCATTTGCATGTCAAGTGATCACCCGCACACTTCATGCAGGCTGGATCGGCAGTATAGTCCTTTTGAGTATGGCCAAATTTTTGACATATATGGCACTGTATGTTAAAGCGGCCTCCTCTGAATCGCTCTATCTGGACTTTTGTAGAGAGAATCTCTTTGATGTTGTAGAAGTCACTGTTCTCTGGGCTATCTGGCAGTATGAACAGAAAGAGGGGGAGGAGCTTGTATCCTTGGCTCTGCCTCTTCTTCAGTTGCTCCATTCTGATAGGCCGTTGACCAACAGCTATGAGTTCTTTATCCAAAGTCACTGTTTTGGAATCGTCTGATAGTCCTTTAATAAGAAATTTAAGTTTTCTGCTGATCTTTTGCAGTTTCTCAGTCTGTTTATGGTCTGTGGTCTCTTTTGCTGGATGGGCTGCAGGTGGGACTACAGGTTCTGGGATGTTGTTAGCAGATGGAATGTCCATGCTCTCTGATGTTTGTGAACCACGAGTTCTTCCGGATTTTTGTGATTCTTGAAGTTTAGGTGATACTCTAGCTTGTTCATGTTTTCTAGGAGGTTTTGGCTTTTTATCAGAATCAGGTTTCTTGATTGTGCTCAATTGCTTGTTGTGCTCATATTTCCTTATATTTTCTTGATCTCAGTCATTCTTTTCAGCAGTTCATTGCAAATATTTCCGTGTTGCATTTTCTTCTCGCCACTTGAATCTCCGATTTTTATAATTTACTTGTGAACCAACTCATTTCCAACTTTCAAGTACATTCTCGTACTTCAAGCATTTCTGCCAGCTTTGCAGATAATGTTATTTTTGATCAAGTATCTGTAAAATGCTCACTCACTTCATTAAGAACTCTTCGCTTTGCTTGATCGGTAACCATGGGATCAGCAATGTTCCAAAATCTTTTATTCCTACTCCTTGAATCCATTCATTTAGATAGTTTCTTAATTCAAAACCAAACTCTTTCCAACTATTATCGAACTTTTTTTGGTGCTGCATAAGTTTGATCCTAAATTTATCTGGACTTAGCTTAAACCGTTTCATTAAAATTTCTTTAACATGATCATAGTTGCAAGTTTGTTCTTCAGGTTCTCTTGCTATTAGTTTTGTTATGTCAGGTGAGAGAAGAGATAATACATGAGTAATCCGCTCTTCTTTTGGAATTTCTGCTCGTTTTGCTTGACGCTCTAAAATAACTAAATCGAAACTAATTTCATCCATCTTAGGATCGAAATTCTGCATTAACTTGTGGATATAAAGCGTATATCGCTGTGTAGTACCAAGATTTCGATTTGAAGGACCAATTAATTAGGCACTCAGTTTCAATTTCTCTGTTCAAGTTGACGTTCTTCTTATTCTTACCGTTCTTGGCGTAATTTTTCTCTCTTCCTTTTCGTCTTGGCATTTTCCTTCCTCCTTTTCTTTTCCATCCTGGCATTTTCTTTCTTCCACTTCTTTTTCTTTGTGTCTTTTCCGATCTTGGCTGTTTTTTCTCCTTCTTCAATAAGATTGCACTTAATTACTTGAACCATTTCTTTAACCAGATCCACTTCATAATTTTCAGAGTTTTTAATAAGATTGATCAACTCACACACAGTAATAACATTGCCAATGACAGTTTCCCCAACTCCTCACATAATTCGACTAAATCACATTTCCTTGCTCGTCCCAAGGAAGCCATAATGAATAATACTTGAAACACAATTCCTTTGAAGTAAATGGTAAGTTAATCCCGACGCTGCCACCAATTAAATATAGCTGTAGAGAATCAAGCTACATTAAGAAACAGTTTTTTTTTTATTTAAAAAACACTTTATTTAACAACAAACAACACATAAAGTAACGAAATTTAAGCACCCGTAACAGGTTAGTAATAATCTTGCAAAAAATATAGAAAATCTAGCAACGCGTTAGTCTAAACCTCACATTCAAGAAACGAAAAAACTATCTATTCAAAAATCAACAACTCTCTGTTGCTTCATAAAACTCTCGTGCTTTTTTTAAAAAAAGATTATCTCGTTATATGTTTTGTTTCTTTTATTCTTTTTTTTTATTAGCCAGATATTTTTGTAATATTTTCAGCATTTATAGTGACATTCCTTCCTTTAAACTGATATTTTAGTGCGATTTTTATTTGCTCGTAAATAAAGGGTTTAATTATCTCCCACGCTTTCTCTTAGCTGCACTCGATGAATATGTGCTGCCTGTGAAGGTGATCTCACTACATTTTTAAACGTTATTTTTAGCCTCCGTCTTTCATTGTGTGTTCGTATTTTATTTCTTGAAAACCAAGTTAAATTTAACAGAAATGTAATATAGAAATCAAGTTTTCTCTTCCTTTTATTTTTTCATGCTAGAAAAATTTTGTTAAAAATTTAGACACACTGTCTGGACGACGACACGTGCTTCCTTATTTTCATCCTAGTGCACGTCTTTTTTACCCACAGGAACATGTGTAGTGTTTGTAACACCTTTACGGAACTTAAGTTGTCTTATCAAAAGTTCCAAAAAAGTTATTCTAAAAGAGTAAAATTAATTTGTCTGTTGGTCATCCATGAAGTTTGCTTAACATCACTGTGGTTGAACCATCAACAGAGAACTGCCAATTTCTCCTCGTATCTGATGTCTTAATCTCAAGTGAATATGTTAATAAAATTATGATAAACTCTTCTGGCTATCTAAACAACAGTAGCACAGAAACGCTCAACCAGGAATTAATCCTTCTAGGACGAAGGATTTCGAGAGTATTAAATCTTTCTTTTCTTCAAAATTTAACAAATTCTGAAATTTCTTTTAAATGAAATTCATCTTTAAATAACTTTAAGCCATATCGCAATGAACATCATAATTTAAAGATTATTTTTAAATTCAATAAATACAACATAACAAAAAACTCCTGATCATTTTGAGTATCTCTTAAAAAGCACAAAAACAACTAAAAGTTGCTTGAAATTTCTTAAATAATTAAGGTAATCAAACTGGTCTTCTTATTATTAGTTGCAAAATACGATTCACTACAAAATTATGAAAAAACATTAATTTTTTTCTCACATGCGCAGTATAAAAGAACTACTTTAATTACTACACAGTTTTCAACGAATTCTTTTACAATTTTGAATCAAAAATATTGTAATTAATTCTAAATTGCACTAAGAATGTTGTTAAATTTAAGAAATATTTTTAGTTATAGCATAAAAGGTAAGAAAAAAAGTTTTTTTATAAGAATTTTCATTTATCCATAAATATTTGATCTAGGCATACGAAATGAGAAATGACATTATCTAAACATTTCTGAAGTTAGGAAATAATTCTTGATGAAGAATAATTCTTGAAGTCAGGAAATAATTCTTGAAGTATAATTCTTGAGAAATATGAAAAAATATAATATCCAAATTTTTATCCAAACCCTGTATAAGTACTATTCTACCAAAAATACATAAATTTTATCTTTTCTTTTTTTAAAATAAAAAAGGAAGCTCTATTTGAAGAACGTGTGATAGCTTCTTATTTATCATTCGATGCTTTTCCTAAAAAATAAATATTTTTTACAGAAAAAAAAAGATAGAGAAAATTTTTTTTTTAAAGAAAATATATTACTACTGCAATGGTATGTTAAAACGTAAATATGTTAATCGTAGTATATGATATTTTGTTTGTATGTTAATCGTATGAGATGAATTTGACAAAAATCACTAAAGAGCATTTTTTTTCTTTTTAGCTGTTGCATGAGATACGTCACTACTGATTTTAAATCTGTAATTGGTTCCTCTCATCAAGCTACAGTTAATTCAAGTGACATTAATTGTCTATTTTTTTTAATGAAATGTACAAGTTTAAAAACGTTCGATATAACAAAGGGTTGCATAAACGTTGCAACAAACGTCTAGGGCTGTTATTGCACATCATCAGGAATAAAATCCCCCTCAAGTCCAACAGACTGCCTCATCGTGGCGAGGGGGGACACTGGGCAGAGTGGGTCGGGAGTGTATACTCCTGGTTAGGCCACCCAAGACGTGAAGGCCACTCCATTATCCCCAGCTAAGGTCTGCAGTCACCGGGGCTAAGTCAGTCTTCTGCCGCTGGTGCTCCAGGTCTTTGACCATAGAAGCTGTCCCTTACCCCACCCATAAACTGTTCACTGGGAAATTCTTAACCAGCAAAATGCCTGCCCTTCAGCATTTAATTGCAGAGAGAAGACAAATCCTAAATGATCTGAAATCTGTCCATAGTGACGCCAACAAAGTCAGGCAAAACAGAGTGAATGCACAATTAAAAAAGATGTACTCTCAGATCAAGAGAGACACGTGGAATGATCTTTGTGCTGGTCTGAACTCAAGATCATCCAACAGCAAATTATGAAAGCAGGTGAAGGGCATTAATAAAGACCAGCCCCTATTCGAAAAGTATAACACTATACAATCTCAAGATGGCACCTTGGCTCAGAATGAAGAACAGGCAGCTAACATTTTAGGAGAGCATTACCAATCAGCGAGTAGTCTGAAATTTACTGATAACGACGGGAATGTTAAAACTACGGCTAGCAATGTAGTTCATGGCTGTCGCAACAATTCTCATGACGATCCGTCCATTTTCAGCAGACCCTTCTTTGCTCAGGAGCTTGACACAGCAATTTCAGACTCGAACTTAATACCTCACCTGGGCCTAATGGTGTTCACGGCCAAATGATCTGTCACCTGGGCCCACATGGAAAACAGTGACTTCAAGACATTTTAAAAGACTCCTGGAGACAGGGTCGTCTTCCTCGAGATTGGAAAAAAGCAATTGTGGTCCTTAATAGAAAACCTAACAAAGATATTACTTCCACTGAGAGTCTTAGACCCATAGCTTTGACATCTATTTCATGTAAAATTATGGAGAAAATGATTTTAAAGAGATTTACGTTTTACCTAAATGCCCACAACTTTCTACCGAAGGAGCAATATGGATTTAGAGAAGGACACAGCACATCCGACCAGGTGCTATATTTTAGCCAGAGAGTCAGAGACGCACACAACATGAAACCTACAAATCATACCATAGCTACTTTTCTAGACCACTCTAAGGCTTTTGACAGAGTTTGGTCTCAGAAGCTGATTATCAAATTGTATGACAAATTTGGTATACGAGGTAGAGCACTGCCTTGGATCTATAATTTTGTTAGAGATAGATACATTAGAGTGAGGTTCAATGGTTCGACCTCAAATAGTTTTAAAATAAGCCAAGGTGCTCCTCAGAGCTCGGTTTTGAGCCCTACCTTGTTCACACTCTTTATTGCTGGAATTGAAAAAGTCATACCTGAGAACTGCGAAATTAGACTATTTGCAAATGACATTGTTCTCTAGAGTTCTGGCTCTGATATTGAAAAGGTTGAGGAGAGAGCGAATCTGGCTCTGGCCGACCTGTGGGGCTTTGCTGTTAACCACAACTCTGTTTTAACCCTTCAAAGTCTACCGTCAGTTTCTTCACAACTAATAGAAAATTATGTAATTTTCGACCAGGAATCCAGTTGAATGGTCAGCTCCTGGAAGTGGAGAAACACCCAAAATACTTGGGCTTCATTCTAGATCCTGATATTCTGGGAAATAGTCATCTGGAACATCTTACTCTGAGAGCTAGGAAACGCATTAATATCCTTAAGTACATTTCGGGTCGTGATTGGAGTTCCGATGCTAGTAACCTTAGAAATACATATGTCTCTCTTATTCGACCCATTTTGGAATACGGCTTTTCCATCTTTTGTAGTGCTTCAGACTCTAACCTGCAGAAGCTTGAACGTGTTCAACTCAGTGCTGCAAGAATTATCAAGGGGGGTCGCATTTTCTGCCTGAATGACATCGTACTTTATAAAGGTGATCGGCAGCCTTTGAGACTTAGGAGAAATGCATGTTTGGGGAAGTACTACAGCAAGCTCTCCAGTCTAGGCTCTCTGAATCGTGCTTTGAAGTATCTGGGATCATGGAGCAGTAAACAAAGACTCAAGCGTGGTAGTCCCCTTGGACAGGTTGTTTTTGGCAACCTTAGCGCCAGTTCTGTAGAACATTACAGTTTATCACAGATTATCGACCCTTCTGAGGGTCTTGAAGGGCTTCTCTTTCATGTTGACCTTCCTGTCTGGGTTAGCAAAAAAATCGATTTGCCGAGCTACATGAAACAGCGCTTGAAAGAATTAATTATATTCCCATGAACGCTGTTCAGTTGTATACAAATGGCAGTAGACTTGATTGTGACAGATCTGGCAGTGGCATTTATATTAAACTTCGGGATCAGGAAATAAAAATCAAGAGAAGAAATCCGAACTTCTGCTCTGTATTCCGAAGCGAACTTATTGCAATTCTTGAGGGTCTGGACTCCATCATGTCGCTTTCGTGGTTTATTGATATCTGGATCTTTTCGGATAGTAAAAGTGCTATCCAGCAACCGGCCGATTGGCATAATGTCAGGGACAGTGTTGGTGCTGACATTCTCAGGAAACTAAAACATCTTTCCCTTTCTCATCGATTCCACTGTCAGTGGATTCCGTCACATGTTGATATAGCTGGAAATGAGACCAAAGAAGGTGCTGAAGAGACTATTATGACTGTCGCTCCTCTTACTTACTTGGAGCATTTTTCTAAAAGTAAGGCAAAGAATATGGCTATTTGCACGGTCCCGCCGATACACTTATGGTATCAAAGTAGATGCTCATGGGGCTCCTTGGCTCGGGGCAGCAATAGACGAGAGCAAAGTGCCATTACTCGTTTCCTCTGTGGACATCTGTCATCAATGACTTATAACGATGGTAATAAACACTTCGAAATCTGCACTAAGTGTTCTGCTGCCCAGGCCCCCCTTGACCACATTTTATCTTGTCTGGGACTTACCAGGCAGGACCTAGTTCAAGCTCCCCTGTTGGCGCTAGACTTTCTTAAAGTGAACGAGCTCATGGACCTGATTTAGCTCTGCTGGTCATGGGGATGAAAACAACAACAGGAAGAAAATTGTATAAGAACCCATGCCTTGCATATTGTCGTGCGTGGCTAGGGCTGCTTCCTTATTATGAATTATATCTCCGTGTGTTTTGGAATAGATTATAGTAGGCCTAACCTCATGCGATGGCATTTCTGGGTAATAATTCTTCGAACAAAAAAGCTGATTAGCGAGAATATATTTCTTTCTCTAAAACATCTTAGGCAAAGCAATATTTATAAAAAGAAATTTTAAAAAAACTATGCTCTGATTCCAGAAAATTGATGAAATTACTTACAAGCCCCGGCATGTGCAGTTTCTGAGCTGATGTTAGGCTTTCCAATCACAGAATTGAAAGTAAAACAGGCACTGACAATCGGAGACTTAGTTTTTGGACTAAACATCGAGAGTGTGAAATAGTTCCTGTGAAGTAATATGATCATGCAGGTAAAATATAATTGTCACATTTAGCATTCAAGTTCTATTACTTTAGATTCTCATACCAAAGTTACCCCAAACGGTTCCTAAATTTGGAAGCTCTAGTGTTAATAGACGAAATTTGCAATTTAATTGAAGAAATGTTGCATGAATGCTCTGCAAAATATATAGTTAGTCTAATGTAAGGACTCCCCCAACACAACGTCTGAGACCCTCTTTTGCTATTGTAACAAGAATAGCACATTTCACGGAGGATAGCTTCTCTTCACTTTAGGGCTAACATAATAGACCGAAGAAAATTGTTCCCTTTCTTTCGCCGACCTGAGCCAAAACCTGTTCAAACCAGACTCAAAATTTTTGATGGTCCTATTAAAAAGTATTTTAATTATTCATGTTGGGTTTAATGCAGTTCATGATGGTCCAGCATCATTTGAAGGTCACCATCATCCAACATTTTCATTTGCATGTTCATGGTTTTTGATATGCCAACAATCTTTTATCATTCCATGATGGAAAATGCTAGTTTAATACTCTGATGGTCAACCATCATGGGAAGTTTGTCTCTCACTGACCAACAAGCCATAATGATCCGTAATGGTTTATGATGGTTCCAACTATACATTTCCATGATAGTTTAATGGGAATTCTTGTTGGTTCTCAGAAATATACCATCAAAACAATTTTTTTTTATGTTGAACCATCATAAATCAGTCCGATTTCCTACATTGGGATGATGGTGGTTCATGATCGTTCCAACATTTGATTTCTAAGATACTATAGTGGAAATTCCTGATGGTTTAACAAGAACAAATCATCAAAACAAGTTGTCATTCTTATATTGGCTCATCATAAATCAGTCCGAATTCGTAGATTGAGGTGATAGTTACTTATGTTGGTTACCATCAAAAAATATAATGGTTCATAATGGAATTTTTGATGATTACCATCTAGATTATGTAGGTCCATCTATGGAAAATCATCAAAATTTTGACTTTGTCAGCAATGATCCATACCCCAACTTGAAATAGTTATACCTTTTTACTATAGTCACCACCACGGGTTCAGATGAATGGCTGGGGGAGTTCTTACATTAGACAAACTATAAAACCATTCATACAGTGACCGAAAATGAATGTCATTTTTTAAGAATATCACATGAAAAATATGCATTTAAATATTTCCTTGACAATGAACCAATTGAGGAAAAAAGTAATAATAAATTAATAAAATATCAATTTATTTTTATGCTATTGCTAATTAATTTTGAAATATCGTGAATTTATTTTAAGTAAAAAAAAAATCGGATTTTTTCTTTGTGTAGCATATGGTCAGAATTTTGAGAAACATGGATGGTTTTTTATTTCAAATTCAAAGCTGTGTGTACTGAACGGTTTCGAGGAATTTTGCCTGACTGCTTCCATACATAAAATTTTTCTATGCTTAAAGTTAGCAAAAATGCATTTTTTTTCCTTATCTAATGGTTGTATTTTTGCGCAGAGTTTGTGAGTTTGTGAAAATTAAAGCAAACGACATTTCAAGTAAATCAAACACAAAACCGTATTTTTCCTTTAAGAAATGTATCTTTTTCTCGACGCTTTTGGATTTTTGACTGGAAAAATATAAAAAAAAGATAGTGTAGGTAGGAGAATAGTGGAAAGTTTGAGACTCTCTTCGTGTTAATTTCAAAATGCGTATTTCAGAGTCATTACTTATATGCGCTATTTTGCTATATTTCCAAATCGAATCGAAACTTTTTTTTTGCTGTCAATTATAAAATTTATTAATCTAATGATTATTTCACTAAATTTTTTTAAAATCATTTAATATTTTCATTTTTTAACTTCATTGTTTTCAAAAAAAAGTTTTAAAGTGAACAGAGGTTCTAGAAAGTTCCAGAGAAATCAAATTTTATAAAAAATGGAATATTTAAAATTTGATTTCTGAGGAATTTTGCGGTCGATGTCACTCAAATTTTGTACTTATAAAAATTGTATTATAAAGGAAACACAAAATATATTGTAAGACAAATTTGAAAGTGTAATTTTTGAAGTCAAATTTAATGCTAATTATCCACAATGAGGTAAGATCATTTGAATATTTTTGCAGCTACATTTCTTCATCTCATTAGAGTCTCGCAGTGGACTGATCGTTAAGACACGTTTCCCAGCAGATCACCAAAGTCAAGCATCACTGGCTGCGGTCAGTGTGCGGATGGGTGACCACTTGAATCAGTCTGCGTTAGGACCGAGGGTGTGCGGTATACCTCGTTAAACTGTGCTATCGTAAAGTGCTCGACTTCGCGTGCAGGTCGTTGGGCTACCGAAGCGGAGGTGTCATCCCCTCTGCAGAGGATCAAAATTGTGATGGCATGTCTTCGGATCATCCTCAGGAATGTTTCCCAGACCGTCGCCAATAGCCCATTGTGCAGCTCTAGTGCGACGTAAATGAACAACAACTCATCAACAACTCAGCAACAACAACTCATCTCATTAGAAATTAATTGTTTTACTTAATAACCTCAGTTCTGTAATCTTCTGTGTGGAAGAAGTGAAATAATAATGCAATTCAAAAATCAGAACGGGAAAACTCAATTAAAAACTTCCCGTGTATTTTGTGCTTATATTAAGTTTAAGAGACGATATGTATTCACGCTTTAATTTACTTGTAAGTTTAATTCTTGAAATTGTATTCAAACTTGCTAGTAAATATACCATGCAAATATTTTACTGTAATTTATAATTTCCGAAAAGCCTCTGAAAAATACGAAATTCTAAAGAGCCATAAATCACATAGATAGAATAAATTAATAAAGGAAAATGATTTCAATGTTTTGAATGTTATCTTTAGTTTTTTTATGCTCTTAGTTTAATTTAAATGGATTCATAAATTGAATTTTAAATGGAAAAAATTACATTGTAAAAAGTACAACTAGAATAATAAATTTTTTCTACAGCCAGCATAGACGCAAATATAAATCAAAATCAGGAACTCTCATTAGGAATTCTCATTCATTAAAAATTCTCAAGGACTCCACAGTTTTTATTTTTACTTACAACATAGCCTCTGATTTTATCTCCACCTCTTTTACCACGTTGCCGTGCTATGTGTAAAGCTTGTTTGTACGTGTGAAACATGCTGATTGCATTTTATTATTTTTTTAACGAACACTGTACTCTTTGTAAATAAAATAGGCGTCTCATGTTTTCCGAGATGTTCCCATTTTCGATAGTTATTTTTCCCTTTCCGTCTCCATGATTTTACTAAATTAAAATTTTTTCCCAACTCTATTTCATTCTATTTTCACACTGAAATGTACTATCTTGGAGAAAAAAGCAAGACTTTGAGAAACCATAGTACAGAAGAGGGGATTAGTACGGATGTGTTGAGAGAAAAAAAAATTTTCATAGACACTTTTTCTATTAAAAAAAAAAGAATAAGCTTTTATCGATCTCGTAGGTTCTTATTAATATTGTCCCTTCCTGTTTTTAAGCTTATTTTGTCACAGAAAAGAGAATATTTACGGTTAATGTTTGGTGCGAGGGTTATCAGCTGTCTAATATTTAAGAAATGTTATCAGAATTTGTGTTAAAAAAAGATCAGAAATTTACGTACTCGCAGTCTTCAGATTCACGAATATCNAACAGGAACGGATCCCACAAAACACAAGCTAAAAATATCCTCTCTCGCTTGAAGATACATGGTGTAGTTTTCGAAATCCATGGAGTACAGCTCCTCATAAATTGATCTTGTTGGGTACTTCTAAAAAAGGAAGCATTAGGACAGTAGATAGTTGGAAATGTTGAAAAAACTTTAGATAAATAGACTTTAGATTTAGAAATTTTACCAAACTGCCACGAAATTTTATAGCAAAGAAACTAATTATTCAGCCATTAAACACAAGAATTTCAAACAAAGAAAAAACATTGGTCGATCCAAAAATAGATGAAAGATCGCATATTAAATAGATTTCTTATGATAAATGTAAACAAATCGGTTGAACATTAGGCGATATATTACCATAAATAACTAAAAAACAAACCTAAATTAGCCAAGATTTAGAAAGTAACTACTTGATATTAGTGAAATAAAAAGGAATACCATAAAAAACAGGTAAATAATTGTTTTTAACAAAAAGAAATACTTAAAAGCGAATGCCAAACTTGGCGATTCGGAAATAAGTTTGGCGAAAACTTATTCAGCCAATCTCTTACCATTATTTATTAGTTTTATTGTACACAAGCACTTAAAAGTGTTAAATAAATCGATAAATATTGCTTAAAAGTAATATTTCAAATAAATATATACTACTTAATAGGTCCTATATTTGGTATATAGTTAAAATTGTACAATTCCAGCAACCCTGAAAGTTATTCGCTTATTTTTTTAAAACAAATAGACGAAACTAAGCATTCAAAAACAAATTCTGACAACTTAATATCGTTTATATACTACATATATGACTAAATAAATGTAATAAGCTATAAATAAATGAGAAATTCACCTCTTATAAGAGAGCTCCCCTTCCAGGCTGCCGTATCTTTGTATCTTTTGCAATTTATTATCCAATTCTTCCTCCTTTTCAAATTTAAAGGAAATCTGAACATTCGAAAGCCTTTTTCTTTATTTGCTTGTACAACTTTTCAGCCACACAACCACCCATATCAATAGTTTTAGGAGGTACCCAAATAGACTTTACTTTCACGCTAATACTAGCATAACGTGAACTTTCGAAATTGTTTGCTCCAACATGCCGGATAGTTCAGCTCTCATAGTATAAGAGCCTTAGATAAAGATATTATCTAGGTAAGCAAGCAGACGCGAGAGAGATCGAAGAAAAGGAAAACGATTACGATCTTTTATAATCTCCAGGCACAATTTATTTAAATTATAAACTTTAAAATTGAATAAAGGGAGACGTATTTTGGTTCTCTTTTATACTTTGAATTTAAAAACCATATTCCGTTATTGCGAAATATATATATAAATATAAACACAAATTAATATGAAAAACATGAATAAAAACTAAATTGAAGAGAAACAAGAATGAGAAAGCAATAGTCGTTATCAAGACACATCTATTGCTACATGCGATATTTCTGAATAGAGAACAATTATCCTAATGCCTCTATCACACGAGAGAAAAATATGTGCAACTGCAAGTGTAAGTGCAACTNATTATTCTTTACATGTGTCGATATCGCAAAAAAAAAACTTATTTTTGGAAAAAATCATGAAATTAAAGAAAAATGTAAAAGTAAATCACACTTTATATATATATATTTAAATTTTAGTATAAAGTGTTCAGAAGTCTCTTAAAATTTCAAAGGAAATGTATTTTTAATGTCTCAGTTTTAGTTTTACTTCTTGTTTTTTTTTTTCTATTTCCAAATAAAATAAAACAATAATTATATGTATCAATTTTTAGATATAACTTATCTTCAACAAAATGTTTTACGGAAAGTGGATTTCTAGTTTTTATTGATTTAAAGCCAAACTGGAATAAAATTAAAATAAATGGCATTTATGTTTACAAAATATATATGCCAGCACAATTAATTGATTCTTTGATAGAGAATTTTTTGGGACTTACCTCTGGAGGTTCTGCTATTTCACCCTCAACACAATACCGTTGATGAAAACATTCACATAAATTCTGGTACTCCTCAAATTCAGGTAGTGTTTGACATCTTTCACTAAATCTCGGATCACTACAAATGTAGGATGACATAAATCTGAAAACCAAACAGTTATAATTTATTAGTAGTTTCGTTAAAATTTATTTATTTATTGAATTCATGAAAGTGAGGAATTATGGAAATAATACCGGTTTCTTTAAACAATTATCGTGCCTGTATGAAACTAATCGAATATTATGTCCGAAAAACAGCTTTTTTTTATCCAATAGCAATGACCCTCAAATTGTGGACCTTATTAATTATGTTAATGTGCAAAATGCATGGAATATTTATTATCAACTAATAGCAGATATATAGTTCATAGTATGCTGTGTTTCTCAGAGGAACATTTAAGGTGAGCAATAAACACAGGAACGCGTGTCAGCATAAAATATTAAAAAAATGACTTTAAATTGCATGAAAATCAATTTTACTAAACATATTTCTCAAATTTTTCTTTTATTATTTTGTATTTATTTAGGTCAAAGTAAGAGTAATGCAGTATATTTAGCATATTAATAATATATGATTACTAAATACCGGCATGAAACACCGGTCTCTTTTTCTGCGTTAATCGGTAAGTCCTCAAGACACGGCTCACTTTTAAACAATAATTCGTTTTAAACAATAATTCGCACTTTTTTGCAGTTGGCTAGATTTAAGGGAAACAGGAATTTAGCAATGGAATTCCTTTAAATTACGAAATCAATTACTGATAAATTTTGAAATAAAAATAAAAGAATATTTTTTTAACAATTGTTTTTTATTTTGGATTTCATATTTAAGATTTTATAATTCTAATAATCTAACAGATTTTTTTTCTCTAGAGATAAGGTCCTCTAATAATCTAACAGATTTTCTATTCTTTTCTGACTATGCGACTGTTTATTGTAATTAAAAAATACCAAAATGCATTTTTGCTTGAAATAAGAGCGTCAGAATAAACATATAGAAAGAGAGAAAGTTGAACCTCCGTTTTACGTTGTCTGTTTCGTTCGTTATCTCGCTTCCTACGTCATTTTTGTTAGTCCGTGAAAATTGTACACATCGATAATGTTAAATTATCATGGATTTTAGGTCCCCATTTTCGAGAAAATCCCGCCTTATACGTTCAAGATCAAAATCCTTCTTTCTCTACAATATTCGCACATTTCTTAAAGATCTTGCTTATAAGCTTTTATAATATTTGTATTCTATGAGAAGAAATTTCCCTCTTGAGTCAATATCGGAAACATGGTGGATGGGCAAAGCAAAGGAAATAGGAAATATGGGAGCTTAAATTGATTTGAGGTTGGATTTTATTCAAGCAATCTTCAGGAATTGAATCTTGGAACAGTCCAAACATTTAAAGAACGATTCACTTAACAATTCGTTTTCTTGAGCATGAGATATCATTCTAAAACAAAAATAAATGTGCTGGTTGCTCTGGATCTGATTTTCTTTCAGCGTTGGATAGTGTCGATCATTACAACAGGAACGGATCATTAATTAAACGTCTTGGGGTTAATTGTGTTTTGGTATCCAACGGGAACATTGGCCCTTCTGAATAAAATTGCGTGAAGATTTTCAAAAGTCGATGACACGTATATCGACAACAACACATATTCTCTTACTTTTCAGTTCCTTGAATATCTCATTTCATTGTTAATATCTGTTCCCGATGATTTCAGTAGCTTCTCCCGATAATAGTGACGGAAAAAAAAATAAAGATGAGTAAAATATATGGGATGATATCCTCAATACTCATCACGAGTTTTAAAGCATTAAACATTCTGAAACGTTTGCGAATAAATAGTTCGTCTAAAGTAAGAACTCCACTAGCCATTCCTCTAGACCATAGGTTACCAAAGTGGTCCAGGTGGACCCCCAGGCGTCCATCGGAGACCACACGGGGGTCCACGGGGACGTGAAAAGAAAACAGGGGTACACAAGTTGTAAGTCGGGGTCCACGAAAAATTTTTCGGTTTTCATAATAGAGAACAAAATTTTTGGCTTGGATTTACCTATCTATGTAGGCAGGTAGCATCATTCACTTGGTAGGTACTTAAAAATATTCGAGACTCAGTTCAAACACAGAATTGAATGGAACAATAGATAACAGTACTAGAGTACACCACATGTCGCCACTTGCAAAGTAATACGGCCCGTGCTCCCGCTCGCATGTAAATGCACTGCATGATGACTTATAGATTTGGTAATAATAGATTTGAAGATATTCTGACGATGGAAATACCACCATGGATCATGCAGCTACTTGAGCTCAGCACCAACGAGGAACTGAAGGGGAAATTTAAAAAAGGCTATCAAACATTTTAGCTGCAAGCAGAAATCCCCGAAAAATATCCTGGGCTGTGGGAAATTGCGAGAAATTTTTCTGAAAATTTAATTCCCTAGTCATATCTTGTCGAACGAAGCTTCAGTGCCGTTACCAACCTGTTAATAAAAAAAACGATTGACATTGATAATTTGCTGTCAATTCATCAAGTACATCCGTCTCATTAAAAGTATGACTATTTTTTATTGTTGATTTACATTTCAGAGTTCATTGTTAATTTTTTGTCAATTGTTGATTGTTTGTAATAATAAATGTTTATAATTTTGTATAAACGCAAGTATTATTTTGATAAATAGGACACAAGAAAATTTGTTACTTTTTTTTACTTCTTAACACCCCCAGTTTAGGGTGATGTTTTTTAGGAGTTTTGCGAATACAGTAGAAATGTAGTAACAGGGGGTCTACCGAAAATAGTAAAACTTTGAAAGTGGTCCACGAGAAAGAAAAGTTTGGGAACCTCTGGTCTAGACCTATGGAGGTGACTATGGTAACGAGATCTAATAAAATGATCCAATTTACAAAAAGACAAAGAAGCAAATTAACAATCAAAACATTAAATCAAATTTGAAAAGCGCCTAAAGCAGCTAAAACCAAATTTGCTTTATTTTAGTTTAGATATTCAAACAAACATTTAAAGCAGGAAAGAGTAATAAAAGGAAGAAAACAAAATGAATGTGCGTTTGTAAAACGGCACTTCTTCAGGGGACACACTGCCCACAAGTACGCAGGAGCCTTTCTGTTGTCAGGGGAAAAATGAAAACTGACAATGCCCTGAGGTTCCATAATGGTAGACAAATAAGAAAATCATTACCAGAATTGAAAAGCACCAAAAAATAATGAACCAGAAAACACTACATAGAAGTATACATATTAAGACTTAAAGATGAAACAGCTACTTTTCAACAAAAAAAAAAACAAAATAAGTTACAGTTACAGTTAAATTAACCAAATCAAAAATTAAATATAAATTGCCAAATCAGTAAAAAAATATCATAAATTAAGTTCTGACACCTATTTGAAAATCTTGAACAACGAAACAAAAATATTCAAAGAGCAAAAAAAAAAATTTTTTTTTTGAACCGCTGCCATCTGCTTTGGAAAAAGAAAACCTTAGTTTCACCGCATTGGCCTATTTTAGCGGGCTTCAATATCGGCCAAACTATTTAAATGTTTTTAAAATAACTTTAATTAGTCTGTAAAAACAAATACCAATAAATAAATAATTTTCGAAAATGTTAAGATTACCTAAATTTATACAATCCTCTTTATTAACGTCTTCATTAATCAAATAATTATCAAAAATTTCTAAACAAATATTCTTTAAATTATTGTGTGTTATACTCGTGAAAAGATTTTCAAAATCACATGCAAGAATATTAGTAATATTATTGTTATTTAAATATTTAATAACATCTTGGTTGTTATTAATAATAAAATGTTTATCATTCAAAATAATCTCATTTAAAATTATATTTAAATAATTAAAAAAACGTTTACCAAAAACAGAAATATAAGAGCCAGTACTGCAAGTTACAAATCTAAATTTAACTGGTGTTTTGTGAAACTTAATTGCAGGAAATAAATAAGGGTAATTAAATCTATTGAGTTTTAATCCTATTTTCTTGGAAAAAGCTAAAATTCTATTATCAATTTCTTCTTCAAAATTATTAATTTTGACAAAAGTAATATTATTTTCATATTCTTGACTCATTAACAGTTTAAAAATTTTTTCACAAATAAAGCAAAAAAAAATTTTTTTTTGTTTAAATGGCAGGCACTTGGGATGTATTGTCCCATTGGCCTCAGGAATGCCAGAACTTCTACTCTCTTCTGTTTACCCAGTGGGCACCTGAAGCGAAGCCACGGCGGTGGAGCAGCGTCACCCAATAAAGCAAAATTTATTGGAGGCTTTATCAACAACACAAGTAATAAAATTATATCTCAATTCCTTAATATATTTAATAATATTAGAATTCAAATTAAAACGTTGATATTTTATATCATTGTTCAAAAAATTCAATTTTAAATTATACAATGCATAAAACTTCCATTCACTGAATCCCTCTACAAGCCAAATAAATTTTCTTGGGTATTTTGCAATGAAACAGTCTAAATTAGTGCTTCCCAACGTGGGGCCCACGCCCCAACGGGGGGCAATTTGATTGTAAAGGGGGGCAATACAAAAATGGACTCGACATGAGTTTAAACCTTTTGCTCTGGACCATTTAAATGCAATGCGAGATTCAGTGACAAAATCGAAAGAAAAAAGCAAATTCTTAAATAACTGCGGTCAATAAATATTATGTGACTTAATGATTTTTTAAGCGACAAACCTGAAATGAAGTATCTGTTTACAGTCGATGGTGAAGCATTTGTGAGTTATTTAGCCTATATCTTTGAAAAACTGACTATATTAAATAAGAAACTTCAAGGAACAAATAAAACTCTTGTTGATGCAAAAGCAAAGATAATTGGTTTCATTACCCTTATTGAGTTATGTCAGAAATATATTAACAACAAAATCTTTAAACAGTTTCATTAGCTCCAAAAATGTAAAGTAAATGATACCCCATTACTTGTTGTAGTCTATCACCTGAAAATTCTATCGGCTGATTTAAAACAAATTTATTTTCCAACATGGATGNAAATTTATTGGAGGCTTTATCAACAACACAAGTAATAAAATTATATCTCAATTCCTTAATATATTTAATAATATTAGAATTCAAATTAAAACGTTGATATTTTATATCATTGTTCAAAAAACTCAATTTTAAATTATACAATACACAAAACTTCCATTCACTGAATCCCTCTATAGGCCAAATAAATTTTCTTGGGCATTTTGCAATGAAACAGTCTAAAAAATCCTTACTGATTGAAGCAAGAATAAAATTGAAGCGATATTTTTTTTGGTCTAAACTTTGGTCCATGAGAAATCTTAAATATTTATTATTAATTAGTTTAAGGTCACCTGTGACAATATGCATAAAATCAATATTAACAAAACCTTTGGAATGCTCTTGCAAATATTTTCAAAATCTTCTAAATTTTTACAATAGAGATTATAATTACAAATTCTTTTCTTTAAAGTCTTACAATATCTAAAACAAACAGAAACCCCGATCTTCTCTCTAATAGGGAAATTTTCTGAAAGTTTATTAACAGTCATAGGTAGTAAACCCCTATTCTTTTTCTTCGGTCTACTGTATTAGCCCTTGAGTGAAGAGAAGCTACTCATCCTCAAATGCGCCATTCATGTTTCCATAGCAACTGTCGGCCTTAGACTTTAAGACGGTGAGGGAAGTCTTACCGTAGACAAACTATAAACCATGAAGTTGTAGTGCGTTATATCGCGATAGCGAGAATGTGCTTTCAGGTGTGAGAATCGATAGCGAGAATGCGCCTTTGGTATCGAACTTTCAGGTGTGCGAACGGCAACGGTTTGAAAAAGGATGAGCTGAAGAAGATCGGCGAGCAGTTCGACACAAACCACAATCGGTGAACGACGCACGCTATGTGCCCTTAATCACTCTCAATACTAATGTTTTAATAATGTAATTTCTCTCTATTATTTTTATTTCTAATTAATAAATATGTAGTCTAGTTGATTTAACTTTTATTTTTCATATTTCTATTTATAATTAACTAGGTTATGTATAAAGGGAATTTGAAAAGAATAGTAAATATTGAGGGAGATATTATTTAAATCATACCTAAAAGCATGTAAAGATTGCACATTTTTTCTAGTAGTTCATAATATATCATATGTGTGAAGTTTTAAAAAATACACCCATATATTTTTTTCACCCCGATAATCCCGCTTTTAACTCTTAAACTTGGATAAACTTGGATAAACATGGATTGAAACATGCGTTATCCAAGTTTAAGAGTTAAAAATTAATAAATTAATTGAAAAAATTTTTGCTCTAGCTGCAAAAATACTTTATTAACCACATATATTGAATTAATTTTTTTATTCTTCTATTTACTTTACATGCATTTTTTATATACATACTAATTAATTTATTATTTGTTAAAACACTATTTTCTTCTCAGCTAGAACTATCTTTCGACATTTATTAAAGATTGCTGTTTACTTTATCTAAATTAGTGTGAATACTATGGTGGTTTTATTAACTTAAAAAAATTTCTTTTTTTTTCTCGAATCTTTCACAGCAAACAATAAGAAAGTTGAATTTTATTTAAAAAAAATATTACTTGGAAAGAGTTTTAGCCCTAGAAAACGATAATTATACACCACCCTAGAGATATTTGTTTTTTGTTTTTGTAATGATGAAAGTAAGTTAAATGGTTGTCTGTCTTACCCATAATAATTACATATGGTGAAAGAAGGTAGCTCAACTTCCTCATTGTTTGTGACTGTAACACTGACAACAGTTTCATATCGCCAATATAGTTGCATAAATTCCCAAGTCTGGAGAACAAATCCAATGACGCAAACAACGAAAAACAAAGTGCGCAATACTTTCAGCTGAATGTTGTTTGCAGACATTATCTTCGGAATGCTCGAGATCATCGAATCTTGGAGTAATTTTGATGAGTACTGCTGAAACGACACTTCATCTTTTCTATTCTTCTTTCGCAGAAAGGTAGATAATCTAAATTGAAATTACCAGTAATTACAATTTATTAATTTAGTTGAATAATTTTAAGATCATCAATTAATAATTTAATTAGATAAGTAATTGATAATCAGTTAATTGAAATTACGCGAAGCATTAAATAGTCAGTATATAGTTCAGTAATATATCTCAAGAAGAATTTTACATTAATCTATATTCGTATATTTTATTAAAGGAGAGTAAATAGTTCAAAATTCAGTGTAGGTAATTTTAATATTTTAAACATATTATTAAGTATTGTTACTTGTATATTAATGCTGAAATATTTTACACCAAATGATTGATCAAGCTAAGTGATTGATTTTATTAGCTAGCAGATAAGAAAAATGCAGAACATTAATTATTTATTAACTTTCCTATAGTTGTGGCGTAACTGTCACGACGATTATCAAACATCAATTTACTAGTATATAAAACATGCTAACTTCAATAATGGGGTACGTTTATTTTATTTTTATTTTATAACCATCGTTAAACAGCCGACCCAATTTAATGGGTTTACGACCACTAATGTTCAACTCCGTAGCCTTGTAATTTTGAACCAATCCAGAAGGCAAGAAACTCCTAGATCAGTACCCCCAGAGGTATTGATTTGTTATGGGAACATGGAGGACGATTTAACGTGCATCAGTCACCATTTACTACACGGGGAGTCTTCGGCCGGCGAGGATCAAACCCTCGGACCTTCTGGATTGGTTCAAAATTACAAGGCTACGGAGTTGAACGTAAGTAGTCGTAAACCCATGAAATTGGGTCGACTGTTCAACGACGGTTATAAAATAAAATAAAATCTTCATGAATAGTAGGTTACCTTTTGATAGATAAAGGTTGATATATACGAAAGCACTTTCATCACAATGGTAACCTGCGCACTCCCGCCTTGAATAGTTGATATTGAATAGTGGACTTGCTATATGTGACTGCATTATTGTCCTCCTCGCACTGTTGCTTCTCAGACGCATTTGCACATAACGGGATCCTGCACAACTGCTAATAGCAACGCAGGAGAGTTCACACACACAACCGTAATTTTAATACAGTTCTCACATAATTCTATCGAAATTCGGTGAACTTAAAACAGCTCTCCCGGTCTTTTTAAAATACGGCAACTGCTGGTATCCGTACATCGAAGTTGGTGTTACTTTCGATGTACGTCAGTTCATATCACGTTCGGGTTACCAATGTGGGGTAAGAGCATTCGACTACCTTCATTTATCAAGAAGTACCCCAAGACTTCTTAATATAGTTTAATGAAGTTTACCTTACCTTTTTTTCTTTTACCAATTGCCATATAAAGGGTAGTCATGATATTTTAACTATTTTATCATAATTTTCTGATTCGGTTGAAAACTTCCTAAAATATTTCCAGCTCTTTCAACTACAGTTGCCTCATAAAGATAAAGATTGTTTCATAAAGAGAAATTTGTTTTCCATATTCTTTTTTTTATCATTGAGAATGCGCTTAAATTACATTCAAAAAGCTTGCCAGTCTTTAGTTTCCCCTTCAAATTTGTTTTGTCTAGTTTTTGGTGACTAAAGCTTGCGTCTGTTAAAATTTGGTGACAAAATCTGGAAAACTGCCTACGCCAAATCAGTGATCTCAGTTGCAAAACTGAAATAAAATTCAATCTTTCATCTATCAAGGACCATTTTTACATTATATTCTTCGATAACAACATGCCTTTATTCATATCCTCCGTCTTTGGCGAAATCTCTGTCAAGCAGTTTCGCATCGCAATTATTTAAGGTAGTATACAAGTTTTCCTGATATATTTCCTAGTATACAATCGTTCCTGATTTAAGTTTAATTAATTTAACTTAACGGAATTCCTAATAACTTTCCATTTTCTTATTAAATCATCCATATTTAAGGTAACATACAATCATTACTCTAATAAAATAAACACTTAAGAATTATAGGTACTCTACAATTAGCCGAATGCAGGGAATTTAAACTTTTTTTTTTTAAATTTTCAGTTCATTTAATTTAATTTCTATGTGTTCAAAGAAACAAAAAACGTAAGAAAATGTTGGTGGAAGCCTACATTTTTGGCTAATTTTCGATTGCAAAAATTAGCCAAACCGATTATATTTTTACCGATTTATATTACGTAATTACCTATCTATGTATCTATATAACCTATTACTTTATAAATATTATATTTTACCTACATCGATTTATACCTAATTTTCACTTGCGAAAATCAGCCTAACCGATTATATTTTTACCGATTTATATTTTTATTATAGCTACCGATTTATATTTTTACTCACCAAACTGAGTAGATGATCAAGTATCGTGCCATAGGTTTCCAAATTATTGAGTATTCAAAGAAATTACCCATTTCTTTCACTCCGAAATATTTTATATTATAAATTGAAAAACCACAGTTTCTAAATTCAAATGTGAAACTATGGAATATCTTCTTCTATATCTAAACAGATGCAATATAGTAGAGTAGTTGCATCATGCTTATGATACCCTACTCTTCTAAAGATAAACCTTACAACCTTACTATCAATGCGTGGCAACCAGTATCTGTACTATTTGAGCGCCATGATTAGCAATATAAATTATTAACTCATTATATATTGCTATGCACATGAATATAATCTATTGATTTTTGAGATTTCACAAGTTTCTTTATGATTTTTTTTCTATAATTTTAAATATTTCGTCATTGACACATTTAAAAAAATTTGAAACATGCAGGATTATAACAAAAAAACAAATGCTTTTAAAATCAAAATGCAAAACCTTTTTTGCAGTATATTGTTTTTCCTCAATCATTTTGTAACGCAGCAGGTACTTTTCTAGAGTATAAGCAAAATTACCAAGAATAAAATTGTTTGAAAACTGTACATTACATTTCTTGAATCCTTTCAAAACTTTCAGAGCATAAAATTACGTAGATTTCAATCAAATACGGAAAAAAAATTTATTTGTCTTATCTTGTTGAATAACTCTTCTTGAATTCATAATTGTCTAGAAAAAATTAAATTTCTAATGGAATTTCATAGGCATTTAACGTGTAAAAATGATGTAGCGCATAAGTACTATAGATAGTATAACATGAAATGTGTTTTTCTTATTTTCAAATGCAAATTATTTCTGTCCAAAAGTCCCGTCTTTTATTTGTTAAACAAAACTGCAGAATTCATACAAAGAGAATAAGAAAAACTTCTGTAGTTGTTTCTTTGAAAAATACTCAATTACTCATTCTCAATATTTTTATCTATATTTTACTACAGAGTTCTGTATTAGTTTTCAGTATTTTTTGTAAAAGCCACGTTTTTAATGACAAAAGTGGAAATATAATATTGATTTTTTTAATGTGCTATCAAATATTGCTAAAATTTTAATTCAACACGATGAAAGGAAACTTTCGAATTAGTTGCTCTTAATAATAAGTCAAACATATTTAACTTAAATTTTTGAATCATTTTACATCGATAATTGATAATTTTTCATTTAATCCTTAACTTTCCTTTAAAAACGTTTCATTATCTTTAAAAATATCAATAAAATCATTGTGCATGATTCTTTTTCTTTAATTTTTTTTAATGACAAAATTACTTTCGCCTGTTACTTTTAATTTGATATAAAATTCCATCAATAATCAATTTGTTTGAAAATATTCAACATAATTCCTGATCATAACGATGCAGAGGTATCATTGAATTTCTAAAATCAGATTAGTGTAATTTAAAAATGAAACTTAAGTAAGCAAAAATATGATAACTAATTACTTTTAATACCGTAATTAAAAAATAATTTTGATATTTAAATCAATGCAACATAATCTATGAGAGCAATCCCTTTTTGTTATGACAGAAAAATTCATGAGAAACCCAAAAAGATACAGAATATGTTTTTGAAAAAAAAATATACAAGTTTAAAAGCAGTATTCAACTGTATTTGATAGCAAATTACCCAGTCCAATGCTCAAACTAGTTTGTATAACTTATTTTCTTAATAAAACAAACTGAAAGACAATTTAGCCATAAATATCATTAATAATATCGGAATTCTATATAGTGTGCAAAGAAGTGATATAATATTTTAAAAAAAGTAGCTCCACCCTTGTTTTCTTTGTACACAAACCCTGAAATCGCATCGATTTTTTTTCTTACACTTCAATTTTTCCCACAAAAAAGAGGAAAAGCAAAAAAATTGTCCTCCAAAATGTAATATTATTGTAAATATAACTTTTGTAATTTATCGAAAACCTTTTGTTTATAAGTTAATCGAAGTCAAAAATAAGATTAATTAATTTTCAGAAATAAGTATCGATACTTAAAAAAAAATAATTAAAGCAATGCAAATTGTGTGACCCCATGAGAAAAAATAAAAAAGAACTAATTTTCTTCGTTGATAGATATTTATTCATGGATAATTCTTTTATCACTTTTTATTAATTTTTTTATTTAAATTTTAATATAAATTTTAAGATTTATATTTGACAATGCAATCTTTCGCCATTTTTATATTGTTATCCACTTGGAAAAAAAACACAAATCTCGTGACGGGAAAAATATGACATCAGTCGAACTAATCTAAATTGACTAATAAATGTTAAAGCTATGAATTTAAAATATTCTTTATTGAGGAAGTAGCATCCCACAACCAAGGTTTTATATTGGACTAAATCTTCCTGCACAATAAAAAAAAACTGAAGTGTATTGTAAAATTTACTGCGTTATCAAAAAACATTTATTTGCATAGACAAACATATAATACATTCCCCCCAAAACGTTAGTATTTAATGTAGGCATTAAAAAAAATTTAAAAATAATTTGTACCCAGATAAAACACTTTTCTTCTATTGCAAAGTGTAGATAGGATGAGAATTAAAATATAATTACACAAAATCCTTAAAGCCATATTTATACTTTTTCTATCATTTTGAGGAGCCTAGTACTTACTATATTTGAATATTTGCAAAATTGTCTAAATCACATTTAGATGTCGAAAATTAACTTGTTTTACATACTTGCAATATTCATCCCCTTTAAACCTTTTAGTTTTTCTTATTCTTATTAAAAATTGTTATTCTTATTAAAATCTAGTACAGGAAATAAATTAATAAGTATAGTATAAATTTTTTTACCTCCTCAGACGTTTTGAATCCATAACAAATGGGTGTATAAAATAATATCTTTATTGAATGCTAGGAAGCAGGCTATTGGAATATACAAAAACTTCCGAATGTGTAATGACGAAAAAAAATCGTGAACGCAAAAATCAACCTACTAATTGTATTTTGTCAAAAAAACTAAACAAAAAAAACAAACAAGAATTTAGAATTGAACATTTTATTCAAAATATACAAAAATCGAAGAAGTTTAAAAACTCTCTGCTAATCGTTTTTTAGATTATCTAAACAAAAATAACTAGTTATATAATTCGTCAAAATAATTTGTTTCAAAATATTTGAGAGAATTCCTCAGTAAAAAATGTGAACTGTAATTACATTGTATTTACACTAAGCAATAACATTTTGGTATTTGTTACAGCTATTATGGTCACAAAAGAATGTGAGCCTCTGTCAGTTGAGCTCTTAATACGTAATCGAATTTTTTACCTTAATCACTTTCTAATAATTGTCCGTCATTAACTGAATTCTATTATTTTACTTTCCTTTGAAAACGTTTAATTTCAGTAAAAATTTAAACGATATAATTGCATGCGAAACATTTTTTTTCTCAACATCTAACATAACAAATGACTTGCGTGAGTTATAACAATAAATTTTTTAACACACAAAAATATCTGAAATTGTTCGCATGATGTTTAACTAATTGCACAATCATTAAAGTCAATATTGGATTGCCAGGAATGTGATATTAAAAAAGAAGAGTAAACTGTAATTGCTTTTGGTATTTTTGTTCCAATCATTTCTGAAGCTGGTACTTACTTATCCGAAGTTTGCTGCCAATTTTCGACATCGCCAACAACGCATCGACAAAGCGACAGTAATACATCAGCCATTTATTTGTTTTACCTCGGTAAGTTTTAATTTTTATGGCACACAAATAAAATTTAGAAAAAAATGAAATAAAATAAATAATCATTTTAA
>NC_092204.1:21387172-21395057 GCF_043381705.1 Parasteatoda tepidariorum
TATATATATATATATAAGAGTCATCTTTTTGTTTATAATAAATATCTATGTACTTTATACTAAGTCTTATACTTTATACTCAGAATAAAATATAAAAGACTTATTTTATATTTTATTCTGAGCTATTTGATTTGACATGAAGTATAAGAAGATACTAGAAATACATCAAGAGTACTGAAACTCACTAACTGAATACAAATGTTACATCCATTTCCCAAACTGCAATAGTCTGCAGATTCAAGTATTTTGCTTCAAGTTATTCATTCAAAGTTTAGTGTTTTATACGTTTCTTTTTCAGTTTGCCCGTATTTTTCTCCTACTTTTTTTCAAACATATTTCCAACCTAGGCATTGAATAATACTTATATCACTCCGTTACAGGAGGGATAGCTTATTTGTTCAGTTGGATAAAAAATCGTGCTTAAATAATTATAATTACTAATTACTTAAGCCGTCGTTAAAATATTATGTAGATGAACCAAAACAGTCAAAAATGATTTATTTAAAATGATTGACCGTGATTTAATTCACAAAAAATTTAAGCGCGATGTTTTGTCGAACTGAACAAATAGGCCATGCCTGTAGCTGATTGATAAAAATATTATACAATGCTTAGGTCGGAAATACGTTTAAAAAAAGTAGGCGAAAAATAATAACCAAATTGAAAAAGCAACGTAAATTATTAAAACAGTAACCTTTGTATAAATAACTTAAAACAAAATACGTAAAAAAATAAGGTAAATTAAATAATTATTATGATCTATTACTGAAGCTTTGTCGATGCGTTGTTGACGTGGCGATGTCGAAATTTCCCTTACGAAAATTTAAGCTATATTTGAGGTTGTTTCAGTGTACTTTTGAGGTATAGAGGTTGTTTTGAGGTATATATAAGCAATATTTGAGGTTGCTGAGAAAACAACCATAAATATTATACCTCGTAAAGGTTGCAATTAAGGGGTACGAGGTTGTTTTGCATACACTTCAGCTCATTTTGAGGTTGTTTAAAATTAATTTCACAGCAACTAGGCTGAAGATATGCAAGTTGTTTTTCTGATTCAATATTTTCAAGATATGCAAGCTGTTTATCTGATACTTATAACAAAAAAGGTATTTATGAGGTATAAAAAATTTGCCTTATTTCAACTAAAGAGAGTGAGGTATTTATTGAGGTATATGAAGTCCTTTTATTTCCACCTAAGCTTATTTTGAGGTTGCATTAATTTCACTTCATATCAACCAGATTGATAAAGTAATTTCTAAGATAGACCAGGTTGATTTTCTGACTTGTAACCGAAGAGGTATTTATGAGGCAGTGATGGGCATCATTCACGGTAATTTTATTCATGACTAAATTAAGTCAGAATAAATTTACTCTGAATGATTATTCATATACAAATTTAGTCATTATTCATCATTCATTATGCAAATTTATGTAAATTTTTTAATAATTATTGATGAATATATTCATTAGTCAAGACTAATTTTTATGATTAAAATCTTGAATAATCAGCGAAAGATGCGAGCATTATGTTATTTTCAGTACAAGTTGCTCGTCGATTACAGTAATCGATTATAAATGTAATTATTTATAGATAATGATTGCTTAGTAATTAACTACTCGCAATGATGAAAATGATTACAAGAAATCACACTAACAAATAATTATTATTTCTCATCACAATCGGCTATGATTATTTATGATTACAGATAATCAGATTTACAAATAATCAAGCCCTGGGATTTCAAGCAATTGTGAATACTTGTAATTATATAGTAAGATTGCAAGAAATCATAAATACAAGTTATCATAATCTAACAATTACAAGTAACCCTAAATTGAAGTAATTTTATATATATATAATTACTACACGATTAGATGTAATCATAATTTCTAGTGGGTTTGATTACATTTTAATAGGGATTGTAGGTAATTGAATACTTTTAAAACAATGTATAAATTGTATAAATAACTCCATTAAATAAATTGTTTAGTTTATTATTGTTTGGTTTATTAAATGAAAACTTATTAAATGAATTACATACGAAAATAAATACACGAATAAGATTATATTGTGATTACTTGTAATCACAATGAGAAACAATTGCGAGTGATTATGGTTGAGTAATCTAAATATATAATTACGTGTAATCATGATTACATGCATTTGTGATTGCACGTAATTGCCAGTGCATGTAATTAAAATATACGATTATAAGTAATTACGATTGCATACTAATATATGCTTATTCAGTTCGTATGTATTATATATGAATGTATGTTTGTATGTGTTAACATATTTTTCTCTTCGTAGAATGAACGTATATAAATACAATTTATTAATGTACGAGCAATGCATATCAGTTCGTATGTATGTAGACGTACATATGTATATATAGCGTACGTACAATAGCTCATACATAGATATATTTTAAAGTCATTCAATATTTGTACGTATGCATGTGCATTTATTTACGTACGTAAGTATTAGATATATGTACAGTTTAAATACAATGTACGTATATATGCACAACGTTATTTGCATATACATTATACGTAGATAATTTTACGCATGATATGCACGTAAACATGTATGTACGTACGTAGAGAAAATATATATATATATACATATACGTGTATTTATGCACTCAAGTACATTGATAGCATAAATATAGGCATGTACGAGCGTTGTATGTGCGCGTAAGAACTGTTTTATTCAAGATATATGTGCATATTTGTGCATATAAAATTTATGTACAAACATATATGGTTTGTACGTGTATTTTATGTTCATATGTATGTACCCACATATCTATGCACGGTCCTAAAAAAAAAGGAATCTCCCGGAATAACTTACGTTCCAATGATCGTATTTTCACGTATTTAGTGCCATTCTTAATGGTTTCTGGGTGTGACCTCAAATATGCTATTGTTTAGCGCTAACTATTAATTAAGTTACGAAATCGGACACAAAAATGTGCTTTCTCTGATTAAACATAGATTTTTTTAACATGTTTGGATTCTTAATCTTTAAAATATAGGGGGTAGCCGCAAACTGGGAAATGTGATCCCTGGTATATGTACCCAAAAGTTCGCGCTCCGTAAACGCTGTAATTTTTCTGGGCATCATTAAGTTTTTTTGAAGAAAAAAAGGTAATAGGTTTCCAACCATTTGGTACTTTTTGTTGAATTACTGCTCCGATAGCCCAACCAGAAGCATCTGTGAGAAGTGCCAGAGGGTAATTCGAATTGGGATAGGCCATTAAAGCAACTTGAGCAATATCTCGTTTACATTTTTCAAAACTTTCTTTGGGTGCATCAGTCCACGACACTTTGCGTCTATCCTTTTTTCTAGATCCTTTCAAAACTTCTTGCAGAGGAGCTTGAATTTTTGCGGCATTCTTTATGTAATTTCGATAGAAATTAACCATTCCTAAGAAGGAGCGAAGTTCGTGTATACCTTCTGGTAAGGGATATTCTACAATTGCTTTAATTTTCTCATGTAGAGTTTTTGACCCCTCAACAAATACATGATAACCTAAAAATTCTATCCTAGGTACTCCCAAAACTGAATTCGAGGACCATATTTATCTACACGCTTAAAAGCTGTTTCAAGGTGTGAACGATGTTATTACTCGCAAGAAGAAGCAATCAACACATCCAAATATTGAAACACAAAGTATAAGCCATAAAAAACTTCATTCATTACATATAGTGACAAAATAAATCTCTGAAAGGTTGTTAGGGCATTTTTTGAGTCCAAAACTCATAACATTAAAAGTCCAAAAGGTGTGATGGTAGCAGTTTTTTCTTTATCTTCGTCTGCTACAGGAATATGAAAATAAGCCTTAAAAAGGTCAGTTTTAAAAATAAAAGTTTTATGTGCTAAAATACAGTGAACTCTCACTTATGCACCGGTGTAAGGGGCCAAGAGAAAAAAGCGCATAAGTGAGAGGCGCATAAGTGAAAAACTTCAAAATTCTGAAACGCATCGTAAATTGCAGTGACAATATGAATAAATATGTTTCTAAAGACTAAATGTTAATATTTATACTGTTTTGGTATTTACTATAATTATACAAAGAAAAAATTTAACATACCTTAAGACAATTTATTTTCTTACAAAATAATCTTAATACATGTTTGTATTTGTTTTTGCCGACGTTATTCAAAAACAGTTTTTTCCAGTTCATATAAATGGGATAAGGGGGAGTTTCAGAAGCAAAATTAAATTGTAAATAGTCAGGAATAGTGTCTAAAGCTTTCAATACTGCTGTGTGATTTGGAGGAACTTTATCATCTCGTCAGTATCATCCACCACGTTCTCATCGTTCACAAGTTTTAGTTAGATTATAAATGAACAGTTCTTCACAAAATATTTGAGTTTATGGGAGGGGGTGAAACATCACATGTTAAATTTCTAAGAAAAGTACTTGACGTCATAATATGCTGCACAATAAATTGTTCAATTACTACTGTCACTAGCACCTCCTTTTATTTACTCATAATGTCCATCTGACTGCAAGTAAGTGATCGCGGTCTCTTTCATCTTTCGTATTCCAGGTCTCTTTTTTTTCTTTCTAGAAAACAGCATGGGAGTAAAGCTAACCTCTGGATAAGAGGAATGGTCATTTTCTTAAAGATGAATAGGCTTTCATTGTTGGTGTAACAGATAAGACACCCTATTCAAAATTCTAGAAAGAATGTCTTTCCAGAAACAGCAAAAATGAAAAGGTCACAGGGGGAAGCAAATTCAATAGGATCTAATATGCATAAAAGAGGTGGTGCATAAGTGAGAGGTCACTGTATGTTGAAAATCTTAAATTCGAGGCATGGCATAACGTTCAGGTACTGTCAAATCATTTAGCCTTCTATAATCGCCACACAGGCAGAAGGAGCCGTCTTTCTTTGTCACTATATGTAAAAGACTTGCCCATTCTGAACTAGAGCATTGAACACATTAAGCACATTTGAACTCGCTAAACACTTTGTATATTACATTTTCAGTTTTATTCTGTATTTTCTTGAATTTTTATTTTCTATTTTTGGCTTGTTTGCTTTATTTTGCATCTTTTTACTTTTTTTTGCTTAATGAGTTTTTCATTTCAATTTGTTTTGGTGCTCCTTACACTATTGATTTAGTTTCTTTGGCTATATTAATGCAATATTAGATAACACTCTTTTCTAGGGATATAATCGTATGAGTTGATGAGGAGATCTAAGGAAAATTAGGATCAAAAGTTCATTCTGCTAAACTGCACATTGCCCAAAATAAGAAACAAACCACCCTGGATAACTTTTGATCTAATGAGCTGATCTTCTAGAACTCAATCTTAATGGTTTGAAGGGGTGAGCTCAAATATATCTAATTATTAAGTTTCAAACTACGAAATCAGACTTAAACTCTAAGAAATTAGATTTATCAAATTTCGAGAACTTTTTAAGCGAATCGAAAACTTTTTGCACACAATTATAACTCATTTATCCAAATTTCATGCAAAATATAACTTTTGGTAATTTTTTTTTAAAAATTATTTAATTTAATAATGGTCGGAAAAACTCAAGTAAGTTTCGTAAAGTACGCAAATTTTTATATTATTTAAAAGAATATAATTTTAAATGGTAAAATACAAAATGTGAGTTCAATCAATCGAATAGTTGCTATAAAATTAAATTTTTGGAAATTTGTTTTCTCAAGATTCGACTGATTCCGCTCAAATTTTGTATTTTGCTAAGTAAAATTATATTCTTATAATTAATGTAAAAATATGTATACCTTACAATTCAACCGTTTTCTACCATTATTTAATAAAATAATAAAAATAATTAGTCTTCACTAAAAGTTATATTTTGAATGAAAATATTGAATAAATGAATTTGCGAAAATTTTTTTCTGTTCGTTCGAAAAGTTCTCGAAATATGGAAAAATACGCAAAAAATAAACTTAACATTAAAGCGTTCAAACATTGAACTGCTCTCCTGACAAAACTATAGGAACCATGTTTCCCATTTTACGGCTATTCCTTCTAATTGGGAGGGAGGCGGGTGTCAGGAACCTTAAATCGTCAAAAAATCTAGGTTCATTTAGAGAAAATACGTTTTTGTACTTTAGATGGATTGATTTCGTAACAAAAAATATCGTCTGCACTAAATAATTAAAATATTTGAAGTCCTCCCCTCAAAGCTCTAGAACATGAAAATCCGATCGAAATTTGTTCAGGTTGGTCCGATTTTTATTTTGCGCACTGAATATACCATTTTTAATCACCAGAATTCTAAAAATATTAATTGAAAGTGGCAACACACTGTGAAAAAAATACACAAATTTTAAAGTATAATTTTGAAGGTACCAAATATCTTTTTTTTTTCCAAGGAAGGAAACAGAAAATTGAACAACAACCAAACAAGTCTGAAACAAATTTTATTTACTGTCACAAAAGCTATTCAAGCATTCATTTGACACAGATTTTTATACAGCATAGCTTTTTCAGTTTACAATTATTTATTAGAAAAAATTTAACGTTTAAAAATTCTTATTACAAATTTTTTAGCTCTGACATGAAGCTTCTGATAAAGCTGAAAAAGGATACCAATTATTGCATTGAAAAAATCGCACAAAGCGATTAGAGATATTCCAAGCCATATTCCTATGTAGCCTCCTAAATTACTCCATAACTCCACACTCTAAAAAATACATATAAATATATACTTTTCATATGTTGTGTCGTTTAGGTAGAACTGGCCTTAAACTTATGTGTTTATCTTTTGACAGAGAATTTTTTCTTAGAATAAATGACCAAATTGGCTCTGATCATTGGAATTTCGAGCTGAAGAACATTACATTTTCTTTCTAAAGCATTTTTAAAGTATATTTCGATTCCTTTGAACAATAATTTATTTTCAACTTTCACTACTTGAATCTTTGTTATTTATTTAAGCCTAATTCCAATTTTTTTATTTCCTTTTTAATTTCTTATGCTGAAAAGAAAAACCTTTTCCAAAATTTAAAATTCTGTGGTTGTTATTGTTTTTAATTCTCTAAAGACTTTTTTTGTGTTTAGGATTGAGCTGGCGAATTTTTGTGTATAATCAAAACCACCAGATAATGTTAAAATTTACAGTTTATTTTTGCTCTAAGGTTAAAAAAATGCTAGGTAGTTTTTAACGAAGCAGATTGGTAATAACTTTGATAAAATTAACAATAAAATATGTTTTTTTTCATCAGTGAAAAAATTGGAAAATGTGGTAAAATTTGTAATTTTATCATATCTTAGAGCATATTATAAAAACCATTTATTCGGTTAAATTTACTTTTCAGTTTTGTATGTTTTACTACATGTGTAGTAATGAGAATTTGAGGTAAACCGTTACCATATGAATGGAAAAATTCTGAAATGAATGAACAGTATTTTTTGGTTAAAAACAGTATTTTTTGGTTTTTAATACTAGAATTATGATTTTTTTTGCTAGAAATGTCATTACCATTTAGTTCGTAATTTTACCAGAATTACTTTCTTTGTGTTTTATTTATTATTATTATTATTATTGTATTATTATTGTATGCTCTTGTATACTAATAATATACTATAATTTTTATCTCAAAGTGAAATGCTCAAATGAATCTACCTTTTCTGGGCGCAGTAAATCTGTCCTCTCACGAAACTAAGAAATGAATATAATTTTTTTTTATAGACTTATCTTATATATTATGTTCCATACCTCTATTTTTATTTTCTTCATACCTTCATAAATATTTATGAGTACATTTGTTAATGGAATACAGAAAGTTGAAATCAAGCAAGTAAAGTATAAAGAGCATTTATAAGATACATAAATGCTAAATAAATAGTGCATATTTGTGATATATATATATATATATATATATACT
>NC_092204.1:21395096-21399431 GCF_043381705.1 Parasteatoda tepidariorum
TATATATATATATATTTATTATATCAATGAAATATTAGTTAGAGTTATCAATAAAAATATTTACCTCAAACTTCGGTCTATAAGAGTATGTTGTAGTCGGCATCTCATTCAAATGAATAATCACAGTTAGATTATGACTGAAAAAAATGAGCCATAAATTTCGAATTTTTACCTAAAAGATTATTTAAAAAATTTCGTTTCGTGTATTAAATAAATTATGTAATTAAAGGCAGAGGTAAAAGAAATAATTCAAAATGCTAACGAGCTATCGTGATATGAATTTTTTTTTCTGGGAATAAAAGTGTCTTAAGCGCTATTTTGATAACATAAAAAACTTTATTAGCTTCCAAAATTAAAAAGATAGAGAAAGTCGACATGCGTCGAGCATTCGATCATACGCGCCCATTTTCAAAACTCAACCAAACGTGAATGATGATTTCCGTGTCTTGAAAATGTGGGACTAGTACAGGGAACGTACCCACTTTTCCATTTTTAATGGAATTAAAATTTTTCACATTATACATATATTCCTGTCTCAGTTTCTTGGGATTATTTATTCTACAAGCGCTTTTTCCTCTTTGAAATAATATATTTTCAATACGTCAAGTTTGTAGTTACATTCCTGTGGCCTATATGGTCTTCATAGCGTTTTATGCTGTTCGTTTAAAAGTAGTTCTGTATTTAATAACAGAATCTTAAATTTTTATATTCTATCGCCGTCTCTGAATATTTTTCTGCACACGTTCTTAATTTCAAGTCTCAAAATGTTATAGTTTTAACGCAACAAAACTAAACCTTTTATTAAGTTGAACACTCAAAACAGCTGTGGCGGTGGCAGCAGTCGTTACTATTTTTTAAAATAGTAACGACTGCTGCAAAAATAAAAACAATTAGGTCTCAATTTTCTGCATCAGATTTTTTAAACATTTTGTATCGTCTTACGTCAGCTATGGAATCCGTTCATTGTAAATAGAACAGGAAATAAAGACGTATTCTCCTAAATGAAACATAGTGGATGGAACCCCGCATGCGTGAAAAGAAACACAGGAACAATAAAATGAGAATAAAAAACTTATTAGGATATGCAATGTTAAATATTGAATAAAATCCATCAAAAAGAATACTTACTTCATCAATTTTTCGTTTTAATTCAGCCATTTCTATACTTAAAAAGACATACAGGAAAAATCGAAGTTGCTTCTTATGATTTCAGTGATTGCATAAATATCCCAACTTTGATTGCATAAATATCCCAACTTATTGGGTATCCAACAAATACCCAATAAGATCCTAGCTTTGATTTTTATGCGATAGATTACAACCCAGAATGCATTGCATGGATAACTTATTTCTGATTGGTTCAAAATGCAATATGTCATTGGGTGTTCTTTTTTGATTGGCTTAATGACGATCACAGCACCTGTAGTAGTAAACTCGGAAAATAGAAAATCGAGTGCCTCTAGCGGGAAAAGGAAATCAATATGATGCAGGATATATCCTGTTTAATTTGTTAAATACTAATGACCTCTGCATAGGGGTTTATTAAAAATTAAATTTCTAATTTAAAAGTAATTAATTAAAAATGACTAAAATAAGTAATCTAATATAAAAAAAAAATTAAATTATTCGAAAAAAAATCAGCATAAAAAATATCAAAATGGAAAACTTTTTTGAGATTCCCAAAGCCTTTTCTTCAAATTAGATAAAATTAAATTTTCAGTCACTTGGTATGTTTTCGAATGATGGTGGTTGTTAGCACGCTAGAAACAACCATCGCGTAGGAGACATTTTAAGGTCGAGAGTTCGAACCCTGAAATTTCATTTTTTTTTAACTCTTTAAAGAAATATGTTAAATAATCTAATTTCTTAAATAAAACCGTAAACAATAGTTAGATGGCGCCACGAGTCATTAATAATTGGTTATTAATTAGAATCATTAATAAATGATTAAATATAGCCTTTAATTAATTAAAACCATTATTTAATTTTAATCAAATTAATTCATCGTCTATTGGTTGGATGGTGCTGTGATTTATATCATCAACATACACAGAGAATAAATTCAAAGTTTCAGATGCCACCTCAAAAAAGTAATATTAATTTTAAAACCGAAACAAAGTCCAAATGTTCATGTTGGCAGAAATAGGCACTCCCTGTTTGGTAGACATATGAGCCGATTGAGTGTGACGTTACCTCCAGGGGACAAAAAAAAACAACAAAAACTCTTCTGTTATAGTTGAGCTGGAGGAATCCTCCTGAATCCCCAAAATCCTTGCGCAGATGCCCCTTTATCCTACTACTAATGTTAGTTCAAAAAATTATGTGAAATATGTATGGTACATAAATTGATATAGATTTTTCCACAAAAAATCTTAAGGATTTTTCACTTTGTGCTTCAATTACCCTTGATTGTTCATAAACAACGATTTATTAATTATTAACCTTTCTAAAACCAACTTTGAAGAGCTGGTATTTAGTTAGTATATAATAAAAGACGGAATATATCATAAACGATGACGACGTATCCGAAATAATAAAAAGCGTATTTCAAGAATGGTTGGTGATTGTAAAAAAAAAAATCATAATTTTTATAAGTTTATCTTCAACGACATCATTTGAATTTTTAAAGGCTATTAATAGTTTCAAACTATTTATATATTGAGAGAAATTATTCTTTAGGAAATTATTCTTTTTAAGATCCTGTGGATTTTCAAATTCTGTCTTTAAAAATATGAACAAAACTATCGCATAATCACATAGGGACTAAAATTTTCTTGCGAATCGATCAAGTTCTGTTCTCAAATAACGACAGTCATTGATAAACTTATGGTCAGAAAATACACCAGTTGGCGAATATGCACTAGAACATAAAATACTTTTTCAATTGACAACTATTAAATATTCCTAAAAAAAAATTTCCACTCAATCTTTCCTTTGCAGTCAGGTCCTAGAAAAATTCCCAAAATATGAAAATTCTCTTAATTTTAAACCCTAAATATAACATTTCTGATCAGTCTTACATTAAGTTTGATTTTTTGTTCTTCTGTTCTTTCGAATGTTTATTACATTTGCCCTGAAAAAAACAATATAAAAATTAATTACCATCAATAAAAATTCCATTCAAAAGTTTAAAAGTCAGAGAGAAATGAATAAAATCTGGATAAATATAAAAAGAGTTTAATGCTACGGCCTGTTGTAAACTATTCTGCTACACTCACTCATACCTCTCCTGAGAACGTGTTAAATCATATTGTTATACATAAATTACTTGCAACCATAATAAAATGCTGATTTAAACTAGATTATACTTTTTTTACGTGAGCAACTTTTCTTTGTACAAGGGTTAACGAAATTAAAGTTGTTTTCCTGGAGATTAACTGGCAATTTTTCTGCACCAACATCACTTAGAAAGAATATGATAGGATTGTAAATTGTCAGAGGTCCTTAAAACCAGCATTATAAACTTATATACAGCAATTTTAATAAAAAAAATATTATAAACTTATATAAAGCGAGGAAGTAATATTATTTAACACGTTACTATAGGGCATTAGCCGGAGATTAATCTCTGTATCCGAAGCACGCGTGGTAGAGCCTAACTCAAGTAGACTATATTTGAGGGTGCCCGTTGATTCTCGCCAAGTTGTGATCACGGTTGATCGCCAAGCTGGGCGATGTTGAAACTCAGTTGTGATTCTGATTGGTTATTAGATTTTAGCGTTATTTTTAAATGTTTAACGGTATATGTAATTTCAGAGGTTCTTCAGAGGTTTAGTTCTACGTTGGATACCGGCTGGTAAGGTATCTTTTGCACAGATTCTATTCATGATAAATTTAGACAGTATCTAACTGCTATTAGAGAATTCGGTGCACCTAAATCTAAGGATATTCAAGCTTAAAGAAAAAGTGAGTTGTTGTTTTTTTTTTCATTCTCTTTCTGTGCTTACTCCATTAATTTTTGTTTCGATTCAAAATGCATTTTATTGGATTTATTAATTTCGTTCATATCGGATTCATTGCAATTTTATAAAAGTTTGGCCAGTGTTTTGTTGAAATTTTCCAATGTTTTATTGAAATATCATTATATTTTGGTAGCCATTCCTGTTACCACGGTGTTCCGCGAAAACAGAAATAGCGCCAAACATAAGTCGCCAATTTCGCCAAGGGGCATCTTCATATATATTTTTACCCCTAACTCAAATCATTGTTGATCTTATAGGATGCCGGACGCTCCCTATATGGTGCTTCATCTCCCCCTCACCAGTAATTAACCAGAAGTCTTCTGTGATTGGCTATGTGTTATCATTCCACTATCATCTTATATATAAAGATATC
>NC_092204.1:21400346-21403621 GCF_043381705.1 Parasteatoda tepidariorum
TCAGCTGCGGCAATCTCATACTATTAAGCTAGGCAGAAGTGAGTAGTCTTTGTCGATAGATCTCTATTTTAGTATTTTTTCGAAAACGCTTTTTTCACGAATTTATATATTACGAATTTATTTGACGATTTTTGATTTATATCACAAATTTATTTGTTTTATTATTGTTATTAGTTATTCATTGAAAAATGAGTCTCAGTCGTGCTGTTACGCTTTAAGATTTTATACTATAGCACATTTCTGATAGGTTTAATGAATTGCGTGTCATTTATTTGAATTCAAATTTATTTTAATGACTTAGTATTTACTAAAAAGATGTAATTTTTTTTAAGAAGTTGTTATATGGATTTGAATGATTGTTTTGAATTCTTAGAATTTTGTGCATTTGCAATGTACCTAAGTTAGTAGCGAGCGTAGGAAGCCACTAGTATCAATATATTATTTCAGCATATAAAAAAAGTAATAATACTTTTTCCTCAATAGTGTTTTTTTTTGGTCAATGTTTACTTATTTATCATGGAAAGTGCAAACGTCGCTGATAATGCTCTAATTTAATAACGTCTGAGACTTTATTCATAAAAAATGTTCTCCACAAATTATGTCTGTAATCACTTAACATTACTTAAATTCTTTAAATGTTTTAAAGTATTAACGTTTTTTTCAAATCGAATTAAAATATTAGTTTCATTTAGAATAATCTTTTTAGATGATTTTTTAAATGACTTTTATCAAATTTATCTCATGAAGCTGTTCTATCATGTTTCACCTTTCACCTTTTTTTTAATGGCGGGCACTTGAGATGTATTTTCCCATCGGCCAGGAGTGCCAGAACGGCTGCTCTCTTCTCGTTACCCAGTGGACATCTGTGGCGAAGCCACGGTTTTTTTTAATATAATTATTTATTACTTTTTTATTATCTAATTTACTACAGTTAGTTCTGCTAGAGATAAATCTACACCCAAGTCAAATTTCTTGATGGTCCAATCAAAATATTTTGATGGTTTATGTTGGTTTAAGTGCGATTTCTGCTGGTCCATCATCATTTGATGGCCAACACCATTCAAAACTTTCCATTACGCGTTCATAGACTTTAATATGCCAACAAACTTCCCTCATTCCATGATCGAAAATGCTACTTTAAAACTTCGATTGTTAACCATCAAGAGAAGTTTGATTTTCATGGACCAACAATCCATGATCCGTCCAACTGTACATTTCCATGATGTTTTAGAGAACAAGTTTGTTGTTCGTCCAATTATTTGCAGTTAGGTGCCATAGCCAATTAGGCGTCTTAAATTTAAAAAAAGTTAAGAAAAATCTGAATGAAAGATCAAATTTCTCAGAAAACTATGATTGTTAACCATCAGGAGAAGTTTGATTCTCTTGAACCCACAATCCATGATGATCCGTCCAACTGTACATTTCCATGATGTTTCAGAGAACAAATTTGTTGTTTGTCCAATTATTTGCAATTAGGTGCCTTAAATTTAAAAAAAGTAAAGAAAAATCCTAGAAATATGAATGAAAAAAAATGTTTAATTTGCTGTTGAGTTGCAATGAAATGTTTAGAAAACTGGATTAATGAAACTTACTAACAAGCAGGTCCACAATTCTTTTTCGCACACTCTTCAATTTTTTGATGGAATTCGGTCGAATGAAATACTTCACTTCTCTCATTTTCAGCGGAGGACGAATAAAATTCTATATATTTCTTAGAATCAGTATCTGAGAAGTCATAAACATCAGTGTAAGACAATGATTCATTAAAGTTTGATCAACAAAAAAATGCATTAAAAACATATTTTAACTCTTAACATTGCTGCGGTCGATGGTATTTCCCATCCTTCAAAAATAACTCAAACTTTCACATGAAGAACTTAGTGGAAGAACTGACTAAGTGACCTTTTAGTTAGTTTGAGTAAATGATGTGCTAAAGTTTATACGTTTATCCTTTTTTCGATTTTTCATTCGATCATTTTCAGTATGTTAAGATATAGCTTACAAATATTTTTTGGTGCCTATTTTTTTGATTCAAACACTTTTTTAAGAAAAACAGATATGCAGCTTTTTTAAATTTCATTTTCAACTTCTTATCCTTGAATCTAGAAAACGAGAGAATACCAGTTTAAAAGGAAAAAGTCACAATGACTTTCAAGAAAAATTCTTTTAAGTGACACAAATCAGCATTTGCAAAAAAGTGAAGATATGAACAACAAAAACCTCTGATGGTTAACCCGATACCAAAGCAGCTCTGACATGTTTCCACACAAGTATAATTTGCATCAATCACGGCAATCACTGCTAACAGGAAGCATAAAGTTCAACTACCTATCTCTGTCTTTCAGTCATGTGTAGACTTAGTCTGCTCCCTCTGAACAATGCTAATTTTTGCGAAAAAGTTGCCATTAGTTTTAGCAAACATATAAGTCATCTTATGGGCATCGTTTATAATTTTGTTACTGTGGATTTAACATCTAAAATTTTAATTTAATTATTAATTTACTTTCTTATATTACAAACAAATCATATGCTAAAAATGAAAATTCAAAATTTCTGCCATTATAATTGAAAAGGAATTTAAATAAAGTTGAACACAAGGCAAGAAAAACATCGGTAGCTGAGTGGAATGATGGTAGCCAAAAGAAGCATAACTCCTTCACCATTGTTCCACAATATACAGGGTGTCTCAGTTAAGCGTTTCAGAACTTCTAAGAGGGATAGGGGGCATCCTGACGACTCAAAATCATATAGCAATGTGGGGTCGGAAATGCTCTCCTGAAGCGGTGACGTACACAAAAGCACCATAAAGAAATGAGACCGTAAGTGAAAAATCGCTATAATAATACATTAAAAAAATTATATGGTACATGGGCCAAAGTAAGTGTTCGAAGTTTCTGCCACCGGCTACAATGTACACCTCACATCTCCGGCGCATGGACTTTCGAACATTCTGCAATACTCCAGGCATATCTCGCAGGCAGCTACTGCGATTCTTGCATCCAGCATTATCAACAGGGGTGTCATAAACCAGTGTTTCATATGATTCCAGAAATCAAGACATGATAGGTCGGGTGACCGAGGAGGCCATATAATTTTTTCAATGTATTATTATAGCGATTTTCACTTACGGTCTCTTTTCTTTATGGTACTTCTGTGTACGTCACCGCTTCAGGAAAGCATTTCCGACCCCACATTGCTATGTGATTTCGAGTCATCAGGATGCCCCCTACCCCTCTTAGAAGTTCTGAAACGCTTAACTGAGACACCCTGTATAT
>NC_092204.1:21403689-21407752 GCF_043381705.1 Parasteatoda tepidariorum
TTATAAACGACTGCTATATATAAACGATACCTAACCAACGCTAAACGATACCTTCCAACATATACAGATTAACTATAACAACTCCTCAATTTATTCACTTTTTCATATCATATTAAAGATAAGCTTACAAATCGAGGTGAACGGGGATCAAGAAGTAATAGAAACTCTCTTAATAGTGACAAATTAAACATAATTTTTTTTTCTAATATGGAAAAAGATTTTAATAAACATTATAATATTAAACCAATTAAGGATTTTGTTTTCTCCATTAAGAATTATGATGCATATAAGTTCCACGATCTTATTATTAACTTTTCTTTTATTAATTTACATTTCAAAATTCTTTGTTTCGATCTTATAAAAGCCTAAATGAGTAAAATTTAACCAAATAAAAAGAAAAATTTAGATAATTTTTATTTCGTTATTAACTTTCAAAATCCTATTTTCGATAAGATCAAATTTCATAATATTTTTGAAAATTTTAAAACTTTATCTGCATTAAAAGATTTTAGCGTAATTAAAAGCTTTAAATATAATAAATCTCTTGGTAGAACTATATTTAATTACAATGAAATAAGCAAAAATTTAGAGAGTATTAATATATCCGATTATGAATGTCACTGTAAGGAAGATAAATATTTTGATTTTGTTGATGAACATCATAAACATATTATTACTCGTAATTTAAATATTATAGAAAATTTAGAATTTAGGAATTTAATGATAAAAATCACAAAATTTAGGCCCATTTACCATATATCAATCAATGAAATTCTAAAATACTTTCTTAATGATCTCAATAGTTTTTGTTTAAAGATATCAAATAGATTCTCTTTACCTTTAGGTATGCTAACAGAATGGAAATGGGGTGTTTATTATTATTTTAAAAACTTTATTTTCAATAATGGGGATAATTTAAATAAGAATAACAATTCAACAAATTTTTCTAATACTGTTCAATCAATTAAGCAACTTCAAAAAAATTTTGTAATTACCCCCACAGACAAAGCTAACAATAATTATGCTATATTCTGTAAAAAATTCTATGCTGGACTTTTAAATACGAAATAAAAAAATAGTAAAAACTTTAAACTTAGTAATTTCAATAACAATATTGTCGTTGAAAGATTTTAGCTTTTTACAAGAGATTAAAAATTAAAATTAGCAATATAGAGTGCAGGAGCAGATGTTCCGGTTAAGTGGTCAGCCGAACGCGAAACCCCCAGTGTTTAGTTTCCAAGCATGCTTGGTACTTATTTATCGACCCACTGAGGGGATGAAAGGCTGAGTCAACCTTGCCCGGCCCGAGGTTCGAACCCAGGACCTGTGGCACGGGAGCACGAAGCACTACCACTCAGTCACCGGGAGTTAAGTAATATTTACCCCGAGGAATTAATCATGCTTCGTAATCATGATGCTAATATTAATTTAAATTTTTTGGATTTTGGTATTATAAAAGAAGAAAATATCTGTTTTGTTGATTTATACGATAAAAGAAATGATTTTAATTTTAATATAAATAAACTAATTACTTGGAATTCTAATGTTTCTAGGAGCATCTATTTAAATACTCCTTTTAATGAAATGAATAGAATTAAAAGAATATGAAGTAATATTTATTTATTTCAAAAACAAATCGATAAACTCTTTCAAAATTTGATAAAAACAACGGAACTAAAGTAATAAAATTCTATATAAAATCGTATATTATTGCATATATATTTACTAAAAATTTTCTTTGTTAATTTATATATTTTTCTCATGTGCAAATCCATTTCGGGGAAATCTGTGGTCAAAATTATTTACTAAAAAATTCCTTCACTAAAAAAATTCCTTTGTTAATTTATATAATTTTTCCATGTGCAAATCCATTTCTGGAAAATCCGTGCAAATCTGTGGCTAAAATTATTTTCTAAAAATTTTTTTCTTTGTCAATTTGTATAATTTTTCCATGTGCAAATCCATTTCGGGCAAAACCGTGACTAAAATTACGTGTAAAGCAGGCAATTCATGTTTCTTTTTCTCTTCTATTTTATATTTTTTTATTAAATAAATATTTATTTTCTAAAATTATTTATAGTCAGCTTCTTTAAATTATCCAGTATAATATTACCTTGCGCACATCTTTTTTCGGGCTTATCCTTGGTAACCAACAAATCAAACGCACTTCAGTAATGCAGTAAGAACGCACTTTAAAACAAAACTGCCCTAGTTACGTTCAATTTGTGCTTTTGTTTTCATATTTTGCAATCCGGCAATCTCGTTACGAAAATATTTTAAATCATTCTTGAAAAATTTCCCGTTCATGTAAGTTCATTCGAATTCGCTACTCGCCTTATAGATTTCGTTTGATGTTTTATTCTGTTTGTTTTTTTATATTTTATTTTCTGTTTCTACGTGATATTTTTACATATTGTGTTCCATTTTTTGTTCTTGGTGTAATTTTTCTAAAACTTTTTTTAGTGCTCCTCACACTATTGTATTGATATATTTTGCTTTGGCTATATTAATAAAATATTAGGAAGCACTCTTTTTTCCTGATATAGTCGTGTTGGGCTGATAGAAAGATTATATCTTCTATTTTCTGGATTTTTTAAAAAAATTTTATCCTTTTTCTTCGAATTTTTTTATTATTATTCCCCCGCCCAGTTTTTTGTTATTTTTATTATTATTTTTCTTTTCCCCCTTTTTTCATATGTCTGTAATTTCTGTTTGTAATATGTGTGTTCTATTTACTTGCAGCTTAAGCGCAATAAATAAATCTTATTGTTTTTCTTAATTTTCTTCGTGTTATATATATATATATATATCATTGCAGCAGCTCAGATTAGTGTAAATCAGTGCATTCATCAAGAGGAAGTTATAAACGACTGCTTAATGTACTGCTATCTGCTAATAATCGAGAAAACCTGCGTCAGAAATGAGGTGAAAAAAATAGCTTTAATTATAATTTTTACATACTGAAGAGAACAAGAGGACAGATGGCACTTTCCATTGAATATCGTCTCATCAATGTATGAAGGCAACCAAATGCTTTTAGGCTAATATTTAATTGGCATTCGTTATAGCATTCCTAAAACACAGAAAGCTTGAATGAAATTCATTAAATTTAGAGAAAGATATTCTCTAGGCATATTTGTTTAATAAAAGGATCTAAAAACCAGCTCATTAAATGTCATTAAATCAAAGATAGATATCAGTGCAGACAAACGGATTTCAGTTTACAATTACTAAGCATTTTCTGACGCAAACCGGTGCCATAAAAAAGTAGGCATTCCAGATCCTATTGTTAAAGACAGCGCGTATACTATTCAATGAAAAAATAGCTGAATACCCATTCTTTGTGAGGAAAGAATTAAAAGAAAATCAATTGCACAGTTCTGAACAACACTGCGAAAGCATTCGCAAAAATGAAAGGCCTATAACGACACAATTAACGACACTGTTTGTTTCAATTGAAAATTTGATTAGAATTTCTCCTGTAAACATCAATCATGTTTCATTAATTTACAATGAGAGAAATCTTTTCAAACCACAGTTGTAGAACATTCAAAATCTTGCCCTTCTTTGATTCATTATGTGGTAGTTTGCGTTTTTCTAACACATCACATTACTGGTACACTTTGGAATTATGAATCGCCTAGCTTAGAGATGGAAAATTGAGCAATTCCACGGGCACTAAAAATCAGCCACATCCATCCTCCGTGACATAAGCATTCAGTTATGGCACTTTTTTTAACACATCCCATGACTTTGAAATTATAAATACATTTTCATTTATTTCTTTTTTTAAACCATAAAATAAACATAAAAAACTATAGCAAGTCGATCGCACAGTTGTAAGTGGATATAAAATATGTTGGCACATTAGCCGCAAAGGTAAATGGTGAGAAACTTGAAAAAATATATATAATTCCTATTTTTTCAGCGCATTGTGAAATCGGTAACTAAAAATCATTGAATTAATAACAACATTTTAATGTATTTCACTTTTTTTAAACTATAAAATAAGCATTAGAAGCTTTAGAATGACGATTCGCGATCGCAACGCTCGAGTACGCCG